>NW_019472453.1:0-1731 GCF_002814215.2 Seriola lalandi dorsalis
ATTGATCATGATGGTTTTCCAATTGTCAGAGGCCACAGTTTGTAAGATCCTTCTTTATTACCTTAGAGACTGATAGAGTGACCTTTGCTGGCCTTGAAGAAACCATCAGGAATAAAGATTTTTACACTATACACACACAGCAAGGTCTATTTAATCGGGCAAAATAAAAGTTTTATCAATTTTATAGCTCAGAAAATCTTGTTTTAAAAAGAATGAGACTGTAAATTGACACTGATAGCCATTTTTATTGAGATCCTCTGAGAGAAAGAATGAATTTGATGTGACAGAGAAATGATGAGTGAATGATGGGCTGTGATAGTGACACTGTAATTGGTCCCAGGCGCACCATTAAAGCAGCATACATTGAAGAATATCCCCGACACCTCATTAAAAGAGACTGCAATATTTGTGTTTCGTAGTCTGAAAAGTCAAATTAAATTCTCCAGTGCTTTTATTTGATAAATGACACTTCGGGGCTGAGCACCTCGTAAAACATACCAGCTTTCTGTGCAGTGCTTGATGACGAGGCTCCTCCTCTTCTTTGATTAGTGTCTGAGTGGTTCAGATGAAGGGCAGAAGGTGAATTGATCTGAGAGGTGTCCTGTTCATAGGCAGCATGCTGGCCATTCGATGGAAGTCAGGAGGGGACAGCTAGTCCGTCAGCAGGGACGCATGAGACTGAATGACATTATTCTTGGGGTGGGGGAGGGGAGAGATGGAGGGAAGGAGAAGGAGAAAGAGGGAGAACAGGTCTGTTGCTCAGCCATGCACTGACCTTCAGCAGACCTTCAACAGACAATAATAACCCGACTGCAATTTAAGTGCCTTCTTAATGTCTTAATGTTTTTAATTAATCTATGCCTCTCAAAAAGCACTTTGAATTGCCTTGTTTTCATTGTCTTTTACATGCAGTCTTAATGTCGTCTCAATGTCTTATTTTTAATGTATGTCTGTGCCTCTGTAGAGCACTTTGAATTGCCCTGTGTTTGAAAGTGTTATAGAAATAAACTTCTCTCATCTTTCCTTTCTGTGCTCCATCAGTGTTGAGTGCTTGCCTCTCATCTCTGGTTCACTCAAACACTTATCTTCTTCAATTAGTTGTGACCATGAGACAGTGAGATATACAACTAACTTAGACCTCATATGGCAACCCAGTATCCAACAAGTTACATTTTTACACAACTAATTTGCAACAGCAAATATAACATTATGTGGGGAAAGTTTTGCCGCATACATTCGTTTTTTATCAACATGATTAGGAAACGTTTTTAAAGGAATAGTTCTACATTTTGTGAAATGCACTATATTTCCTTTAAATTCGAACTGCAATGTTTCAGGTTCATTGTCATTTCACATTACATAATACATGTGCATACACACATCCTGGGAAACGAAATGCCATTATTCATGGATCTCATTGAAAAACAGAATAGACATTGGACGAGTGCAAACCAATAAACATTGTAGGTGCAAAAACAAAAACAATTGTAAACAAAAACAAATTAACAACATGTACAAACATAACAAAATAAACAGTATCCAGTTTATTGTCTTTTCTTGTAGCAAACTTGCAAAATGCTGGAGGAATTTCAGAAAAACTGTTTTTGAATTTGCATGACCGAAGCTAGGGCTGAATCTGCCGAGGTGTTGCTTGCAGATGCTGCTGTGCAGCTCCTGCATGTAGACTGTTAGTCTGCAATATCCACAGTGTTGCTTTAGTGACATGTTTCA
>NW_019472454.1:0-1731 GCF_002814215.2 Seriola lalandi dorsalis
TCTGATAAATAAGTGGGGAAAGTGGCAGAATGGGGTACAAGAGGGGGAAAGAAAAGGAAAATATAAGCTGTTCAGTTAAGTTGTGCTGAGAATGGTTGAGGGAAACTCAAGCTACTTTTTATTTCATTTTTGTATAATTAAGCACTTTATTTTAAGATGCACATATTTTGGAAACTCTCTGTTATACTATTACTTATTACAGCCCTTTCTTTTCCCTTAAAATGACAAAATAGTATTATTATTGTTAGAGAAGTTATTATTTATAATCCCTCCAGTTCACATCAAAGCACAATTATGAATATTATATTCCATTTGTACTTATTGATGCCCCTAAATCTTACACACTGGTCCTTTTTAAAAGAGCACAAACTTTGTATTGGGGGTCAGAGGCTTAATGACAATGTTTCAGTAAATCCATTTTTATTTCTGCTGTTCTGTAGCTGCACTTAAGCCATCAACATTAATTAACTTATTTTGGTAAGATAAAGCACAACGGACTGGCCCACTGTTTTACTGAATACTCTATTTTGTCTACTGCATGCACACATTGTTACTCGAGCACAGTGACCCACAGTTTGACATTAAACTCTGCAGTCAGGAAGTCCAGTCCATTTTGTTAGTTTCTAATTGAATTAATGAGTGACAGCTTCTGCCAAAAAAGACATTAGTCCCTGACTACTGACAGGCGTGCTGGGCTACCTTTTGGCAGAAGCTTGTAAATTACACTTTAGCTTGTAATGAAATCATCAGCGTCATATTGGGGTGTTGATTCCCTGTCAGGCTTCATTTTGCAAACACTGATGGGTTTGCACTAGATTACTCCTTATTCAGCATCCTAATGATGTACAGTATATCTAAATGGTTATACTGTAGTGCACAACTGTCCTGCTTTCTGCCAGCTCTGCTCTCTGAGGACTGAAAGAAGACATGATAAACAAATTTTCCAAGCCTCTAATGCAGGCGGATGAACTGTAGCCATAATGTGCTGTTGCATTCTGTATAAAGTAGACTCATTCAGATGAGCAATAAAGAAAAGGAATTTGCCTATGGAGAAATTAAATTGGAAAGAAAGGAAAAGTTTTTGGAGTCTTTTGACTAAATAAGCAGAAGCATCATCTCTGTGTTCTCTCCCACACAAAAGCATGAGTACTGAGTGAATATCCTGTCAATTATATTGGCCATTTTGGTCGCAGTTATGGATGCACAATGAAACTGGTAGCTGCTACACTTACATTCATACACTGAGGAGAGGGAAGAGAAAAATGGGAGACGCCCCACTCCCCTTCACTTGCTCTCTCTTCCCTCATCCCCTTGTTTCACTGGTATAAGAAAGCAGGAGCTGTTAATGAAACATAAAGTGGCAGCACACACAAACATGCACTCAACAGACTCACTGGCATAAGCACTTTTCTCCCTGCTTATGCACATGGGATAACGTGTACAAGACTTCAGTTGACTACTTCATCTTCTAATCTCCTCACACCACCTCCTCCTTTTCTTTCTCTGACCCCCCCTCTAGTCTACCTTTTTTTTTTTGTATTCCGTCCACTCATTTTTTTTTAATTATCAGCATTTCTGCACTATCCCATTATTTCCCCTCTTTCTTTCTGTCTCCTGCTTGTTTTTGTCTCTTTTTTTCCTTCCCCGTTTTTATGTGTCCTTTCTTTCAAATTTGGTCTCTGTCGGACTGTCACACTGTGACAGGTGTCTGTGTGTCTGCTCAGTGCACAC
>NW_019472455.1:0-1731 GCF_002814215.2 Seriola lalandi dorsalis
TCACACGATTTGCAGGTAGAATCCTTGAGTTTCAACTATAAATGCTCGTCAACTGCCTCATGCCAGTTTTTTAGGCTGCACGTCTGACGCTTGTGCCTCTTGTCTATACAGTGCCCCGAGCAGGTGGTAGGCGGGATCTATGGCGTGCTGAACAGGAAGCGAGGTCACGTGTTTGAGGAATCCCAAGTGATGGGCACTCCGATGTTTGTGGTGAAAGCCTACCTGCCTGTCAATGAGTCCTTTGGTGAGTGTGTGCCTCAGTGTGTGTATCTTTTGCGGTGGGTCTTACTCTTAGTTTCATGATAAATATTGTATGAACCTTCTAGATTTTCAGTATTTTGATTAGAGTAGAATAATTCATGATTCATTTTGATCTTGTTCAGCAATCATATGGGAGGGCATCATTAGTCAAAAAGCAGTCAGAAAAGGAGAAGCTGCTACAAAGGTCTAAAGATTAAATTGGATCTCTTTGTGTCTGTATGTGAAGATCCATATCAATGTTTTTAATTATTATTATACATGTTGAAAATAAGAAGATCCCAGCTGTTCTATAACTCAGCTACAAGTATGAAACATGTTCTCTCTTGGACTTTCCAGCAATTAACCAATCGTTATCAAAGTGTGATGCAATTCCCACCGCATGTGGATCAGAGTCACATTCTTGGCAGACAGGGATGTTCTACAATTTGAAACAGTGCTATTTATATCTTTATTTATTCCCTCCAGGGTTCACAGCCGACCTGCGCAGTAACACTGGAGGCCAGGCCTTTCCTCAATGTGTGTTTGACCACTGGCAGATTCTCCAGGGAGACCCCAACGACCCCGCCAGCAGACCCTTCCAAGTTATCGCTGAAATTAGGAAACGCAAAGGTCTCAAAGAGGGCATTCCCGCTCTCGACAACTACTTGGACAAACTGTAAACACTGAACCCGGATTAAAAAAACAACCAAATCAATCTCTAAACCCTACCCCGTGGGCACTTTAAATCTTTGCACAGGCTTAAAGATACATTGCACAAATTGTTTTGACTTTGAGTCCAGAGCAGAAACAAAGCTTATGATTTCGTTGTAGGCTAGTGGAAGCAGTGATGCTTTTTTCATTTCACAGCTACAGTACACCAAGTGCCTAGGGCAAGGGTTTTGGGGAACAATTGGATGAAAGCAGTTGTATTATGAATTTCTTGTTTCTTCTATTCCTCCACATCAGTCTCTTCTCACCCAAATCATCTGCCAGGATGGGCCTGTACAGTGCACTGTGATACTGCTGCAATAATGCATATTTAAATGGATCATGGCCAGAAAAAAAACCATGGAAATCACAATAAAGTGTTACAGAAGTCAAACTCCCTGGATTGGACCTTTGTTCAGTGGATGTAATGAATAAAAAGATTCAGCTAATGATGAAAATGTGACTCCTGAAGTTCTGTTATTGCTCCAGTCAGCAGGCAGTAACTAAAGGAATAATTTGACATTTTGGGAAATACACCGATACACTTTCTGGCTGTGAGTTAAGATTAGATCATTACCACTCTCCATGGCCAGATTAATCTCCCATGGGACCCCTGGGAAACGTTTGTTGTTGGGCCCCTATTTACCGCCACTATATATGGCAGACTAACCCAGACACCAACCGGTATTCTGGAGCTGAAAGCATTAGCTGATTAATTGATTAATCAATTGACAGAAAATTAATAGGCAACAATGTGGATAAGTGATTAAACATTTAAGGGTT
>NW_019472456.1:0-921 GCF_002814215.2 Seriola lalandi dorsalis
TGTTTTAATATTTTTTGTGCTGCTATTGTGACTGTCTTGTATTTCTACATGCCAATATAAATGGCCAATTTCCCATGCTGTGAACATTATTAGGTGTTAATATTGTAAGATAGCAAAAAACGAGTCCCATAATTTCAAGTCCAAATTAAACAAAAAGACAATTCATATAGTTAAGATTTAATTGTTAATGCTGGTTCGCAGCTGCAGAATTTGCTGTGCATACTTCCATGACTTCATGCAGCTGGCCTCTGTGTTTTATTGAATCATCCTGTCAGTGTCCCCATCACCTGCCGCATACTGTAGTGCACTGAGTTTACAGCTCAACCTTAGCTCAGCACAGTCACTTGCCAGGACCCAGCACAATGAATTATAGATGAGGAACATTTGCAGAGATGAGTAATGCTGCTTCAGTGCACATACCCACAACCAGACCCCCGTGTGTGTCTCTGTTTGAGAGGAAGAGACAGGCGGAAACAAAGAAAGAGGTAAAGATATAAAAAGTTTAGATAGGCTGTTTTTTAAAATAAAATGGGAAGAGGCTTGTGGCTGGGCAGTGGGGTGCAGATCTACTCCTGGAAGAAAAGAGAGCAGAAATGCTGACTGTCCATTTAGAGACAGTGGCCCCAGCAGGGTACGGTTACCTAAACAGCATCCTTCAATGCAACTATTGCAGCAAGCATTTTAATAGCTTATAGTTGCTGCACTGGATCCTCTCATGCCCACAGACATTAGAGAGTGACCTTGCAAAAATAAACATGCATTGTCTCCCTTCCAGGCAAAACAACTGCTGATATGAAACACAATATCTGACTGACTGGCTGCCTCTCTCCACCACCAGATTCTTCTTTCCAAAGACACTGGCAGACAGAAATAGACTCCTATGTGCCTGCTGCCATAAATCGCTGCTGCCAGCCAGCCAGC
>NW_019472457.1:0-1730 GCF_002814215.2 Seriola lalandi dorsalis
TTTTTTTTTTTTTTTCAAAATAGATTTTTGGTACTTAGAAAGGTTTTGCCACCACTTGGTCTTTTTAAAGACTCATCTCGAAAACATTTGCCATTATTGTTAAGCATATAGTACGTCTAATGTGTTTACATTTGCTGAAATTTGAGCCCTGGTTAGAAAAAAATAACCTTTCTTTGTGTGGAGAAGTTATTTCCTTATCAAACAGGGAAAGGTTTGGTCTGAAAAAAGGCTTACACTTTATCCATGAGAGCAGCCTTTTAAATGTCTTTTAACTCTTACTTCTAATTGTTTGAAAACAGATTTTAGTCTTATTGGGGGCATTTTACTGCTTAACCTCACTTTTTGCCCAGTTAGACATCCATAGTTTTTATGTTATTGCAACATATTGTAATGTTTGGTTTCCTGTTCTTTATTTTTCCTTTCATTTGTTGTTGTAGTGGATGCGATAAAAAATGCCCTAGAAAAACCACATATCTTAAAAAGATCTTAATTGTCAGCAAGGAAAGAAAGAAAGGAAAGATTCAAGTGTCTTACCTATGCATTTTAACGGATTAGGATAAAACAGTATTATCTTTCTCTTATGCTGTGTCACTCAGAACCTGAAAATTCATTTGAGATATGAGGTTTTCCCAGGACATAACGAATAGTAGATTGAGTCTTGTTTTTATTTGCACATGTCGTCTGGCTGGTTCAGATGACTATCTTTCAGAAAACCTCAAATTTACTCTTTAGATGGTTTTAATTATTTATAATACTAAGGATGTCAAGTCAAAGTGGTAAAGAAAAAAAGAAATGCATCTTTTGTTTTCTGAGCTGGATTGTTGTCATCACACATCAGATATGTTGCTCATTTCTTATATCACCATTGTTCTTAAGGAGGCTTTGACAGAGAATTTGATTTCTTATTTTATAACTTAACTCTCCTGAATACCATTATCTGGCTCATCGATATATGTTGTTTATTTCCATTTATTTTCACTCATCGGTCCCTAATGATGATTTGAAACTGGTGAGTTTGTGTTGCTGCTGTCAGTAATGTCATCTTCACACACAGATGGTTTGTGTTTCTTTCATCTGAAGGCACAGGATATGTTTTCATTTGTTTTCCCTAATTGGTTTTTAGCAGAACATTAGAAATGAATGAATGAAAATGATTTTTGTGTGAATCAGTACTGTGTACCACTGTTATCAGCCTGATGAAAGGTGTTTTATTAATTGTTTGCTGAATTCTTTTCACTTTGTTCTTATAGATTGTTATAAGGAGATGAGGTTTTTCCCCTGTTATGTCTCCTGTTAAAGCCATTGAAAAAAGTTGTTTGTGAGCCTCCCTTCTGTCTCCCCTGCAACAATACTGACGTGTCCTTGTTCATACAAATAGAAGATAATGAGTTGAACTTTGTATTTAGAAAATTATGAAGCTGTTGTGAAAAATTTCCCACTTTTGCTTTGCAGAGCTTCAGTGTACTGGTACGGGCTGTGTGTAAGTCACACTATGGATATGACTGTCTCAGTCATGTGGCAATACATTTAGTTACATAACATAATTAAGCAAAAACAAACAAACAAACAAAACAAAATACTTTGTTTACCTTCACAGATCACGTGATTCTATCATATCGTCAGTATGTCATCCAAATTAGTTTTTTACTGACATAAAATATTCTTCATTTGTACGGGTTGTCAAAAGGACAGCTTAATCATGTATTTTGATTATGAGTGACATCAGAAAA
>NW_019472458.1:0-1730 GCF_002814215.2 Seriola lalandi dorsalis
GTGGGAAGGACTAAACCAGGTGCTGCTGACCACAAGGACTACCCTAAAGGTGGAAAGGAGAGCAGAACTGATCCTTCCAACAAGGTCCCAAAAAGATTTAAGCAAGGGAAAGGAGGGCATGTACAGTACAAACTGACAGAATAGCCTGAGAGACTGTGTGCAACTTTCATTCTCCAGGTAATGTTATCTATGTCCTCCTGGAAGACAGTCACCACAGTGTGCATGCTTTCCTCAAAGAGACTTATTCTTTTCACACATGAACCAGGGTGCAAGGACAGCAGCACTGGTGTAAGAAGTCAGAGACTTCACAATAAAAGACAACAATTATCACTGGCCATCAGAAGATGGCAACATACTTAGCAAAGTAGATTTTATGATTCAGCTAAGTTACATGTAAATTCTAGCCACTCCCAACCTTGTTGCAACGAGACAACCTGAGAAAACTAGCTGTAAGATTTAGTGTAGAGGCTAGACTCGGGTGTGATGTCAGAAGGGCAGAATAACCTCTATTCGCCCTAAGAGGCTCTTTGGCAGTCCACGCATCAAACCTATAAGGACTTAGATTTTATTGTTGCGCCATATGAGATGCTGTTGATTTCCTATTCTGTTATCATAACAGTGTTTGGGTTTGTACCACATTGATTTGTCAATCATTTTCTTCTGTAGGATGACTATTGGAATCAATTATGTGCATTGAGATTGTTTGAGTCTCTAAACCAGCAGATAGCAACTGCACAAATTTGTTGTATGTTTGTCCATAATGTCCACATATAAGAACAACAAGAGACAGGTAGGAACACCAGAGTGATATCTTACCTTATGTTTTCCCCAGTATGCTGTAAATTGTTCCAATTTATGACTGACAAATGCTGGTATCTTCTCTTTTTTTATAAATGTCCATTGTAATTGCCAGGTCCCAGCAATTTTAGTAAACGCTGGAAGCTATTAGCCCAGTGTGTGCATCCAGCACATATGAAAGTCCCTTTGAATATGCATGCTTCACACCCTGTTTGTCCATTGAAATTTCCCTCCATGCATTTAAAGTTGGGCTCTCTCGTGATAACCATTTCCTGGTAAGCCACCAGCAATAAATTCATTAAATATTCATCTCTTTTCAACCACTCCAGAGGTATATATCCAACATATAATTAATTAATTAATTTCTAGAGGCATTTCACATTCAAAAATGTCTTGTAGGGCATTGTGTATTTTCTTCCAACAGCCTCTGATGACAGGGAAGTCCCAGAAAAATATGGTGGTGGTTTCCACAGTTTCTCCAGCTAACAGGGAGGTTACTATCATGGTGGGATTTTTGAGAGGCAGTAATAAAATATCGTATCAGCTTCTTTCAACCAAACTCCCCCCATTTCTTCTGAGCTGGTACACTGTCACTGGTGCTTCCATTTCGTTATCTGATGGTTCTTAAAGGGGTTTGGGGTTGTTGTATTTACAATCTGAATTAATTTTACTTAAAAGAATTAATCACAATCAACTGAGATGTTTGTACTTGGCTATAAGACTGTGAATGTTGTTCTGCTTGGTTCCCTTTCATTTATGCTTTGAAGTCAGCTAATGAATGATTAATGGAATGTTTGCTATTAGAAAAAATCCTTTTGCAATCATGCTTTATCAGTGTATTTACCCATTCAAGTGAACTGACTTATGTTTATGTGACTTAGACATTGCATTTAGAGGCATTTAGGGGTTTATCCCTCTTCCTCTCATCTTGA
>NW_019472459.1:0-1730 GCF_002814215.2 Seriola lalandi dorsalis
GGCGTGGATAAAAAACAGTGGTTGAGCGAATGCAAAGCCAAGCAGTCGTTCGTACGAGCACTCACCAAAGATGAAAACAACAGAACCGGATGGAGGTGGATCCGCATCGACTCGTCCTGCGTCTGCGTGTTGCTGTCCAGAGCCAATCAGGCACCGGGGAGGGAGGTCTTGGCGAGGAAGGGGAGAGCCTGAGAGAGAGAGAGAGAGAGGGAGAGAGGAGGGAGGGGGATTGAGGGAGATGGCAAGAAGTAGAAAGTGACACAGAGCAGAGCAGCTGTGACATCCCTCTGTGTGCACTTTCACTCGCTTAAAATGATGGAAGTTATTCCTGCCTTAATCCACAGTTTTTCTCTCCTTTCTGATCCCTCCATCCACCACAGCTTCAAATGACTTTTGAAAAAAACAAGAAGACCTCAATACTAGCTCTAGGGAAAATTGTCATTTATAGAGATTTTACTTTGAAAAGTACTGTTTTTTGTTTTTGTATGATTTATCTTTCATAATCTAAGTTATTTTTGATTAGTATGTAAGCATGTGTATGTCTTTGATATTAATATATTCCTTTACGTATGTGTACAATATGACACCAGTATACATTTATGTATGAAGCTATGTATATCTGTGTGTATTTATAGAAGAAGTGTCTAATGATAATTCCAGCCTCTGGTCCAGTCGGGTTGTAAGAGGAAGGAGCGCCACCTACTGAGGCTCCATTTTACTGCTCCACACTGTTCTCATATGGATCACCATGAATGTTGTAACAGTGCTTTTAGAGTCCGATGGGGAAAATGTATTTGATACGCAAATTAACAGCATGGGCACATTTTAGCATGATTTCATTCAGGCTGATGATACATCTCTGTCTGTGGAGCTTGTCAAATGTGGTTAATATGACACCTAAAGAAGGTAGTTTTACCAGCTGCTGGTTTGTTCAGTTTGCCTGCCAAACATGGTAATAAAGGATCTTTTTACTCATTAAATGCAGAATTTAATTACTCTTAATTAGTACTCTGGGATTTCTTTGATAAAGAAAACTTTATTTTTAAAATTTTACTGCTGTAACCAGTTTCCTCTCAGAGAGCAGCAAAACATGAAACTACAGCCACATACAGAGGTGGACACAACTCCATTACTTGAGTTAAATACTCCTGGTCAAACATTACTCCGATACAAGTCAAAGATGGTCAGTTAAATTTTTACTTGGGTTAAAGTACTGGAGTACTTGCTTTTAAAAATACTTTAATATTCAAACGTACATTTTTTTTAATGTCAACACATTGTTGTATTGTTCCTCTGTGCATTTATGGGACCTAATGACTCTGAAACAACCTACTGGATGTACTGACTTACTGAAGAACCTGTGGAATAAAAAAAACCTGTTGAATATGCTACAAAGCCAAACAAATGGCCATAAGTAATTTCATCCATAGCATAAAAACAGCAACTACTACAAGCTGTCTGTTTAAAAGTTTATCTGGAATTATAGGCACATTACATACCTCAACACTTTCTTAAGTTGGACAGCAGGTATTTGTAGGCAGTGATGACGTGTGTATTTTAAAAGGAAAGGAATCTTTATCTCTAAAATTTCAAACATGGACTTAAGATAAGGCCACTGGTGCTCTGGTGAAGATATTTCTGCCTCATCTTCATCAAATGTAGCCACTCTTAGGACAATGTCAAGTTCAAACTGAGCTGTTCAAAAATGCAGCGAACACAACGTGACTGAC
>NW_019472460.1:0-1730 GCF_002814215.2 Seriola lalandi dorsalis
AAAGAAACCCGAGAGGTGAGGTGAATAGAAAAGGTAAAAGTTCTGCAGAGGGATTTTGTTCAGTTGCTAAATCTCAAGATTCATTCTGAAAGTGAGAGCCAATTCACAATCCCCAGTTCCACCCCCATGTGTATGTGAGTGCAGAGGCAGGATTTATGTTGAATCTACAACATGTTCAGCTCACGAATCTGGCAGGCAGCTAGGAGACGTAGCGAGGACGAGAAAAAGATAAAGTAAGAGAGAGAGGGAGAGAATGATCCAGCCCCTCTCTCAGGCTTAACTCTAATCAGCTCTGAAGAAGGAAAACACAGACAGGGAGTCATCGGGAAAAAGAATGTGTGAAAGTCCAACTTCTCAAAAGAAAAAGCGGCATCATCGACTGTTTTGTCACACAAAGGTGCAGAGTTAAAGGGTTTCCTCTCATGGTGTTGACCTCTCACCTTTTTCACCAGTATGTCAAAAACAACTGACATGCCCTTCTTTCAATTGTCAGCAGAAAACAGGAGAGTGCTGTCTCTTTGACTTGCACACACTGGCTGAAGTAAGATGATACTGCCTTCAGGCTTCAAAGCTTTGACAAAAGATTCAATTTAGTTCCAGGATTTACTACAACAGTTTTTCCCCTTAAGTTTTATAAGGGTATTGTTCCATGCCGCATTCAATTTTAAGTAGCACAATGTCTCCTCGTATTTTTATATTATATGTGATTGGTGACATGATTGAGGTGAAATAAAAAAACAAACTAACAAATCAAACAATGCAGATGATGTAACACAATAAAAACAATTAAAGGAAAACCCAATAAAAGATGAAAATTAAATAATAGCCACAAAACACTAATGCAAAATTTAGGCTAAAGAAGTTTCCATTTAAAAATATCAACATTTTCCGCTTTTATCAGATCCCCTGACACACACGCAGCATTTAGTTTTACATACGGTAGAGCCACATTCCCTGCATGTTACAATAAAAGGCAAAAGACCATTTTCAGTGTGATTTCAGTGTTATTTTACTGAAACAATGTTCCACTACTCTGATTATTATAATCTTGTTGATGACTGATAATCTGTACATCATATGTCATACCGACTACTGTTATACTCCTCTACATTAAAGTATAAATTAGAAATTTTAATGTGAACATATCATCAAATTATTCATATCAGTTTTTTGTAGAAAAATGAGACAATCCAGATGAAAAATGATGCAGTCCAAGTGGAAGTTTAAGCCACTCTTTTGAGGCTACCACTGCAGGCAATGAAGTCAGAAAGACCAATATTCTCTCTCTTTTAGCTCTGTTTAAGTCCTAATGGAACTATCTGGCTTTTTAGCCGCTTAATGCTAACAGTGTGTGTCTGCTGGTTAGTGCTGCCTGCTGCAGCTGAATATGATGCTATGAGAGCAGTGAGGGTGGATCACAACAGTAAAGTTGTGGACAGCTGAACAATGAGCTGAAACTCACTGTGAAGCTCTGTAAATCTGAAGGGAGCTGCTAAATCTTGGTGATAATTCTTACTACAAGCAGCCCCTTTCATGTTGTCACAGTGTTCTCACATTGTCATTTGATACACTTTTATTATTAAAATATCAATTATAGCTGTTTTAAACAATAAAAGAGCATTTTTAGAGAGTTTAAAGACATTATGTGGACACGGATTTTGGAGTTCAATCACCTTTTATTTGCTACTGAATTACTGCTTTGTATTCACTCATTATATCCATGTTGTATA
>NW_019472461.1:0-1730 GCF_002814215.2 Seriola lalandi dorsalis
TGTTATGCAACATAATGGAGCTATCCTCAGTGTTATTGTTAGAATCAACAATAATTTAGCTGGGTCATGTGTTGCTTGAAGGCACAGGATGTCCTGCTGAAAGACCCTGCATTGTACAACATTTTCCCCCCTTGTGCTGGTGTAGGAACTGACTTTGGCGTTTGTGTTCCACTATTGTTACTTACAAGATCAAAACTAATAATTAAAATACCTACAAGTTATTTCCTTGTTCCCAGAGAAGGCTTTTTTTCCCCTTGTCTTGTTTTCGCCGACTAAACACTAGCACAGGAAATCTCTGCAATCCAATGGAGCAGCAACAACTCAAGGCGGGACGGAAGCAGACATTAGCTGACCCACTCAAAGCCACAATGGTCAGAGTCAACAGGGCACCATTTCAGTCTCTTTTTTCTTTTTTTGATGCAGAGCTTAAACTATGCAAAAGGTAGAAACCACACACACAATGCTTTACCAAACAACATTTGCCTATTTCATGTGCTGAATGTAACGCCCCCACACATCCCCGACCCTAGTTCTTTTCTCTCTGCCTTGTTATGGGACAGGCCACAGCTGAGAGAAGGGGGTGGGGCTAACACAAGCAGGAAATGTAGGCCGGAGCATGTGACTGTAACTGCTCTCCCAGACACTCACCAGAGTTTTTGGTTCAGTGTGGATTTTGTCTGGGCAAAAGTGCTCAACAGGACGCTGGGGGATTTCTGGACTTACTTAATCCTGACTACGCTGACTGACTGACAATAGGGATGGATTCCCTCTGTATCCAGACAAAACGATAATTGTTGATTTGGTTGCAAATCTTAGCTGCCTGCTGTTACATCTCTGCGAAAAACTGCGTGAGAGAGAGAATTTGGGAGGGGATGTTAATTGCGTGTGTTTTGTCTCACGATATTTCACACTGAGCTGCAGGTGCATGTTTTACACCTGCTCTGAATATATAACAACCTGGTCTTTCCTGTCAGTATGGTGTTGTTGCTATGTGACAGTGAAGGTGTGTGTTTTAGCAGCTGATGGTTCCTCAAAATGTACGATCACAGCTGCATTTGTCAGACAAGCTATACACAGAGAAACAGACAGCTACAGACAGGAACAAGCTAGTGAGAAGACACTACAAGGCTAAAGGTAGTAGTATATTAACCCATCCTCTGGACTCATTAAAGGAAGGAGATAGAGGGCAGAGACCTTTAAGTCTATTGGATCATCAGTGCATAATATAGACAAGGAATGTTGTCAGGTCTCACTGCCTTGACGCAATAGGAGTTTACTGGTGATATAAGTCCACCATGAGTTCCACTAAGAGATGGCTAGTTCCACGCCGCTCTAAATTGTACATGTAAGTCCTTATATGTAAAGTGTTCAGTACTTACTCTATCATTTATTGTTTAGTTTGCTCTTAACACACTTCAAGGTGACATATGACTCATTTGACTCGTTGTAATACCCTCTGCTTCTTTTCCTCTGCAGTGTGGAAGGGGAGTCCCAGTGTCCAGAGACGGGCACCCACAAAGACAACCCTTTCAGCCAGACACATTACCTGCGCGGCTCAGAACGCTACAGTGACAGCAGCAGCAGCGCACCCTCTGGTAGCAGGGGCCCTTCATGTGTGGCTGCCTCCAGCTCAGCCAGCTTGGCCTGGGCGCTACGAACACGCCACCAGCCTGCGAGTTTGGCCCTCCGCAAGCAAGAGGAAGAGGAGAACAAGAGGTGCAAGGCCCTTT
>NW_019472462.1:0-1730 GCF_002814215.2 Seriola lalandi dorsalis
CATTTCAATTATTTGCTAAATTAACCTGTAAACGTTTCTACAGCCAGGCATACAATTCAGCATACAGTGTATGGACAAAAAAGTTTCTAAAAATAAATAAATAATGAATGAATATTTACTTAGGTTTAAATGGGGCAGTTCTTTGAGGGAAATTCCCCTGTAAGTCTGAAAGTGCTTATGGGCTCAACACAAGTAACTAAAGTCTATTTTAAATAATTAAAATAACAGAACTTTGCCTTTATTTTGTCTAAATGGCTCCAAATTATGCAGTTCTTTCCAGGAAACTTGTTGAGAATTGTTTAAAAAAAATTATGTACCCTCAAAATAAAGTGCTGCCCGAGTTAATTCTTTATGAAAGAAAATGATTGTGGTATTGCGTGTGTTCCACTGTGCTCCACTGTTCTGCATGAGGCATGGTTCATTACATAAATTTGATATTATAAACAAACCAGAACCAGACCATTATATTATAATCAACTAGAAAAATATGCATGTTTTATATTCACTTTCAACAGTTTAAATGCAGAAATATCCCATAAAATGGAAATGTAGCAAAGCTTGTCGCACATTTCTATACTCTAATACCTAATAATGGATTTCAACCATATCCCTATGTCCTACACAGGATGTTTTCATATCTCACGCATGTAGTTTTATGCTAAAACTGTACTGTGCTTTCTGTACTAGCTAAAGTGGTGGACCTGGACCCGTGCCTGACCAAGAAGCCTGTAGAGGACAGTGCCTGTCACCCCTATAACACCAGGGGCAGCATGTCTGAGGTCCAGTCCCTCAGCTCCTTCCAGTCAGAGTCCTGTGATGATAACGGTATGCTGCCATTCAGCTTGTAAAATCTATCTCTCCTAGTGAAGATGGAGGAAAACTAACAAGACAGCAGAGTTTGAAAAGCACTTTACAGATGTAGATGTACATGTAGGAAATGTCATTTTGCACTTTGTGATGAGTTATTGTCTTTTCTTCTTTCTTCTGCACGATTTTTGCAGCAGTTACCTTTGTTGATTTCAGTGCTAACGCTCTTTCTCTGCATGCTCAGAATGGACAGCCCAAATGGTTGCTCTGGGGTCATGTGATCTTTTCTCTTTCTTTTTGCTGCGGGGCTTCAGCTCCCATATGGATCAAATCAGTCCACAGATCCAGAACAAGGTTTTAAATAGGGGGTCCAGCCTGTAAGTCCTCAATCACTACCGGTACAGACGGAAGCAATCACAAAAACTTGTGCTGTGTAATTCTCCTGGGATTATATATATATATATATATATATATATATAAATGAAAAAGCATTCTGACCCTGTTTTCAATTCAGCCGGTCTCAGTTTACCTGAGCTCAGCTTCAACAAAAGGAGTTTGATGACTTACTTAGACAGCAGTTATGTTCTGTTTGAAAATCACATCTGCATATTCCTTTTTTTTATTTATTTACAAGCATGTTCTTTTTTCTTTCTTTTCTTTTGTGTCTGTCTGTTCTTTTTCTTCAAAACATAGCCACAAGCGGATGTTTAAAGCAAACATCAAGGAACATATCACACGGGTATATACGCATATGTTATGTTCTCCCAGCTCCTCTTCATTTCATACTTATTACCCTGTGTCATCACTGGGATATCATGTTGGGGGATTGTGCTGCTCATAAGTCATCAAAACCTGCATCTACACCCTCGAAAAATGAGAACGAATCCTAAAACGATTAAGAAATGAAATGTGTTGTGAGGAAG
>NW_019472463.1:0-1729 GCF_002814215.2 Seriola lalandi dorsalis
ACATGTCCCTTCATTAGGATGAACATAGGCACTGCACTTTATTTTGAGTGAATTACATATACACCATCCTGGTGATATAACTACTCACCGGACCACTGATATTTATCTGCAGCTCAAAATAGCCCCCAACAAGTGACTATTTACTTCTGTTTCAGTAATGTTTTCTAAAAACCAAACTGCCCAGCTGTTTAAGGAAATAATTCACCATTTTTAAAAATAAAACTATACATTTGTGGGCAATGCATAAAGAGTTAGTTCCTGAGAGGGGATGAATGGGCTTTAGGCCTTGGGCCTAAGAGCCACAGAAAGACAGTGTACTGGTTTTAGGCTTTTCATGGGAATTGCTGACAAGAATCAACCCAGCCTTATCCATAAACCTCTGTACATGTTAGGAATATACTGTTAATACAGGACATGACATGGTCTAGAGTGCCGGCCTCTAAGATGTTATATGTGTTGATAGATGATGCATTGAATTCATGAACATGTCTCTAATGAAAGCTGTGGTTTATTAAAACAGTTAGAAAAAGTGGTTTTCTATCACTGTATGTATTTTTTTCTTAAGGCTTACCTTTGACTGTTACCAATACAGCACTGTAGGTCTGCCCGGCCATATTGGTTGCATTGCAGGTGTAGAGACCATTATCACTCTGCTTGCAGAACAGGATCTTGAGGATGAAGTTCTCAGCCTGGTCCTCATAAATGACATGCCTACGGCCCTCACTGATGTTCGATCCATCCCTTCTCCAAATAATGTGGGGTTTAGGGTGACCCGTCACAAGGCAGCTGAGTTTGGCGTGTTTGCCCTCAGTCACAGTGCAGGTACGGGTGAACACACCTTTGGGCAGCTTTGCCAGTGCAGATGCCCGCAGCTCATGTTCCAGACTCAGAGAACTGAAACCATCTGTGATGGTGGTTTTGGACGAAGAAACTGAGGAGCTTTCTTCAGTGCGATAGATGGAAATGTCCTTCTTCATTTCCTCTTTGCGCTTTTGTAAGTGAGAGAGGAGGGAGGTATTCTTATCTGCAGTCAGGTGGCGGGAGTCCTGCGCATCTACAACAAGAGCTGCTGCAGTGTGTGCTCGGCCAACAGTGTTCTGGGCCCTGCAGGTGTAGGTACCGCTGTCCAGGTTACGCACACTTTGGATCTTTAAGGTGCTGCTGTCGCTGTCAGAAACAATCTTGATGCGGTTTGTCTCCCCCAGGTAGCGCCCATCCTTTTCCCAGTCAAAGTTGGCCTCAGGGTAAGCTACAACCCGGCAGTGGAAAACAACATCGCCTCCCAAACCTACACGTGCAGATGTAGGCTTTACCAAGAAAACGGGGGCCCTCTGAGCCATCTCTGTTGGCAGCGCCACTTTTAGGGTTACAGCAGCATAAGCTTCCCCAACACTGTTCTTGGCCCGGCACATGTACTGTCCACTATCCTCCAGTGTTAAGTCATAGATGGTCAAGCGGTACACATCTCCATCCTCCACGGTCTTGAAGCGGCCCCCAGATGTCAGCTTCAGCTTTTCCTTCTCCCAAGTGATCAGCGGGGTTGGAGTGCCCACAATAGTGCAGCTGAGTGTGGCATCTTTGCCCACACACACCGCAAATGCCTTTGGACGAGTGAGAAACCTGGGGGCTCCTCCAAACAAGTTTGGATCCATCGTTTGTTCCTATAATTAAAGAAAAGGTCAAAATTACAATATAATACAATACCAGAGAGCAGCGCTGAACACTATGC
>NW_019472464.1:0-1729 GCF_002814215.2 Seriola lalandi dorsalis
TAACTGTCACCCTAGCAACATCACTTTAACCCCGAGCCACCCATTCAATTATATGTAAATGGCCTCACTGCTGTTCCTGATTCCTGTTCCTGAAGTCGGTAAATTTACAATGCTGGTTCCTCATATTCTTCTGTTACTCCAGTACCTTCCATATACGAATCTGAGAGGGCTCCTTGGAAGGTTTCCAAGGTGGACGGCGTGATGAACCTCAGGACTCCGCCTGAACCACGTCCTGGCCACAGCACAGTGCCTGTCTTCCTCTCCCATCGTCAGAAAAAAACCACACATCATTGCTCTGCGGCCTCAGCGAAGTCTGCTTAGTTAGAAAGCAGAATACTGGATAAACCTGAATTCCCAGTACCCTGAATTTCCATACTGTGGATGAAAATGTTTTCTCCTCAAAGGGCTTGACCTGGATTGGTCTCTTGTTGGGAGAAAAGGTCATTCTTCCACATTTTATGTTTGAAAAATGGGAAATGAAACGAGTCTAAAATGAGCCAGACTCTGGACTGCCTCTTATTGAGCACATTCAAGAATGCATAAAATGCTTATCTACCTACAGTGTATTGCACGTCTTCCTACAATGACACACTAGATACTGTATAAGCTTAAGGACAAAGCTTGAAGTGAATGAAAGCACAGCATTAGTGTTAAAGGGCATACAGGTATTCTGTGTAAGCTATGCAATATTTGTACATGCAGTGTATTGCTTTTTAGTCATTTTAGGTTGTGTTTTTCGCTTGTGAAACTTGAACATGATGACAATCATATCGTACTGTTTTCCGGTTAAATGAAGGGCTCTGTCATCTGAATTCATTTTGGTAGCTTTCATCTGCCTCAGCCATTATCATGAGATGTTAGTTACAGCCATCTTTTGGATATATATTTTACTGTATTTAATGTGACTTCAGGTATTTGTCTTAAATAAATGTTTGTTTTTGTTTCTGTGTGTTTTGAGTGAATTGCTTTGTGTGAATGCATTTGTGTGGTTCATTGTAGTCTCTGAAAAAGCACGAAAGAATCGGGAGCTCCCACCTTACCTTCAGCTTTAATGCGCTCAGCAATATCCCGTCCTTATAACCAGTTCACCTCAACCCACCCAGCCATGATGATCAAGGAGTGTGCACAGTAAAGATCAGGAAATGAATGACCGTGCCTCTGTAGAGCCCATCATATGAGCTGTAATAACTTGTTAAGCAGGATGTGATCATTAGGAGTGAGCTGCCTCAGCATTCACGAGCATGATTAGATCCTGCACACACAGTTAATCTCAATGGAAAGCTGGAGGAAATGGCCTCAGTCACGCTGGTTGATGATTGATGGGTTCTGGTTTCCAGGCTCTGGTGCAGATTTGCATCAGGAACATATGGAGTAGAGTGTACTTTGTTGATTTTGTGCGGTCAATATTTTCAGCGCAGGTTGCACCAATGAGTGTGCGCAATAGAGCTACACTGGTGAATGGCATGAGTGTTCTTATAGAAAGTCCCCAATATGGTAAATAAAGAGAAGTTGATATCGAGTGTCGCCTGAAAGGGAGCAGGATGGGGAAAGTCAGTTAAACATTGTGCAGTCTGCAGGGCAGCCAGTTAATTCATTCCATTATCTCCAGTTGCCCTTTTATGAGGACAGTATCAAATATTCAGGGCAATACAGCTCTGGTTGTGTGGCTGCATTAATTACCGGTCTCGCTGAGAACATCTGTTAATTATGATTCCAGCAGAGAGGCTTC
>NW_019472465.1:0-909 GCF_002814215.2 Seriola lalandi dorsalis
GACATGTAAACATGTGCAGGCAAACCCCTCTCCCATCATGCACAATGTTTAGATCCTAATTTACATGACTTCTCATAGTGAACTGCTCAGTGCCAAACACGCTGATTTAAATACAAACTGTCAATCTATCTCTTCCTGTCTGCTGGAGTGCTGTTTAATAGGTTTTGCCTGGATTAGTGAGTCATGCATGAGAAGAATGGAATACCAAATGAATAGGATACTATCCGGGACAAGGCTGTTCACATAAGGCTGATTGTGTCTGGACAAATCCCCCCTAAGCTGTGCTGGGATGCATCCTGAAACTAAGATGGAGAAAGGTTTAGTTTTTCTGTGACAGAGAAAGTGTCACTACCTCATTATGGCAAGATTCTTATTTTTCTTTTTCTTTTTTCTTTTATTGATTATTTGATGTTTGAACAATACATTCATTGCACCAAATATAGCTAGAAGCTTATTTCCATCTGGGCAGAGTCACATGCAGGATGATGAAGTACTGTATTGTGATATACATCAAAAGACTTATTCAGGGTATTCAGGACCTACATCAGAAGATCTTGAACTTTTGTCAAACAAAATTAATCTGAATTTAAGATGCCCAGCAGATGTTTCTGCTTCTTCCACACTGTACAAGGCTCTATTGTACAGCTTTAAGTGCTGTTTCACTGAAATTATGAAACAAAACCCACATTTTTGCTGACACCTATAGTGGAATCTAGTCATGCAGATTTTGAGATATCCATTGCTGAGGTTTCAACTCCAAACCCTGTTATAATGAAGGCTCTTACAGCATTGACAAGTAAAATTTAAAAAGAAAAACAACAGCAATCTCTTTTCAGAAATGGTGTCCTGGTTGCAATAGAAACTGTTTCCTGCAAAGTCGAAGTTGAATTTTTCAAATGTCATTTTTAA
>NW_019472466.1:0-908 GCF_002814215.2 Seriola lalandi dorsalis
CAAAGTTGAGTTTAGTCTAAGTTTGTACCTGACATTCACTTACTGGACAAGTAAGTGGGGTAGTAATATCATTGCATATCTAAGTCAAGTGGCTTGCCTTACCCTGTGGAGCGCACTAGCTGTGCTGTAATTACTAACAGAGGATCTCAACACTGGACACAAAGGTAGTAATGACAAGCAGCTTATTAACGTGACTTTCCTATGAATGTAGCTAACGATAAATAGCAGCCAAAAAAACATACTGTTAATGTGAGATTAGATGAACATGCTGAGAAATCGGAATGACATATAGATATACTGTACAATATGTTCAATTTTAGATTGTAAAGTGACAGCTTCAATATGAATGAACTGAGAAACGATGTGAATTGATTTTAGATGAAGAAATAGGTTCAAATGTACAACAGGCAAAAAAAGAAGAGGAAATGATGGGCTAGTATTAATGCCACGATTTCTTTATGGAAAACAAAACTCACATACTCACCACACGCATCTACCATTCAAAGGAACATTCTGGTAACACAGCACTTTCACTGACAGAGTATAATTCACCCAGTTGTAAGACGACCTACATCACTCGGTTGGAAGCTATAAGAGGAAGCTATATAGTAACAGTATAGATCCATCAACAGCTGGTGTCAGTGACTGATTGGAGCTGCAGTGTGTGTCCCAGGCAGGAGTGTTGTTGGAATGGATGCCAGTCAGGCGCATCCACTCTCACTGGATCGGGAGGAGGCACACCTGCAGTCGCGCCATATTTCTCTCTCATCACGTCCACTGAGAGTCATTCACAAAGACAAACACACTCTTCTTACACACTCAGATTCTGCGTGTGCGAGTATGTTTATCTCTTTTGGTGTTCTGCTCTCGTGAGTTTGCTTCATTGAAAAGAAACGCCTCAATCTGAG
>NW_019472467.1:0-1729 GCF_002814215.2 Seriola lalandi dorsalis
AATCAAAAATGTATTTTGAGGAACACAGGTTTACCTGTGTGACTGGCTGTCTACCATGCATTTTTGTGCTTGTGAAAATCATGAAAGTACTGGTGAGAACCTTGAGTATTGGCTGCTGTTTAACTCAGAAAACCAAAGAAAACAAGCAATAACGAAACAGGGGTGTCGCGATTTGGATAATGTGAATTTAGAACATTTTTGAATAAACAGCACAGTATATTGATGGACCACTTTAAACACCTGACACATCACATCTTATTTGCATTCAGCTTATTGTCAGTCAGTTTCAGCCATCCCTTTATCTGTTTGCTTCTCTCCTACTCTCTGTACTCACATATAAAGTATTTTAATACAGCTGAATGTCCAATAAAACAGTCCTCATTTACATGTTTTTCTGTTTATGTTGTCAGACAACAGAACAAGTTTGAAATAGTGACTGAGATGTGGTCCATTAAGACTAAGACTAAGGGAATAATTCAACATTTGGGAAATTATTCACTCTCTTTTTGAGAGTTACATGAGAAAATCTATACCACTGTCATGTCTGTCTGTAAAACATGACGCCACACGCAGGAGTATCCACTAGCTACCTGACAACCTTTAAAGTGACAAAAAGGCTCCAGGAAAGTTACCCTGAAACCCGAAAAGTTACCCGAAAGTTTCCAAGAAATAGTCCAGCACATAATCCTGCATAAAAACACTAACTGTCAGATTAATCAAACAAGATATAACATATTAATTTGTGAACTTTTTACAGTAAGTGAATTTTTTTTCCTCCAGACAGCCACCTAGGCGGTGTCTCCCCATGTTTCCGTAATTGTTCAGTCCAAGAGGATATAGTGGAGAGAACGGGAATCACTGCGCTGCCCCACGGAATTAATATTGTTTCAAAGGCTTTTGTGGGACAAACGCTAGATATCTGTATGTTTGGAATTCAACCTAACTGTTGCTGCATTTTCAACACATGCTGGTATTGGCATGTTATTGCTGAAGATAGCACATTGTTTGAAAGATTTTGAAAGTGCTTGGGTGTTGTAAAGGTGTCATTAATGTTATAAAGGTGTCATTAAACTTTCACATTAATTCTCAGTGACATAAACCTCAATCTAAGCCCTAACTTTTATTCCTCACATTTGACTTCTTCATAAAAAACAGGACTGTCTCAGGCTATTTGCATACAGTTTTAACATTATTTGATATTTTAACGTAATGAGAGGATGACGTGAAGAGGGACAGGGAGACAGAGGGGTGATAATGAGATGGTAATGAGACAGATGAGCTCCAACACAACTCTGGTCCCTCAGGTGAGCCCTTCTCATTAACTTGTCTGGAGATGGGGAACGGAATGACAAGCAGAGAGGCCGAATGACAAACACAAAGGTGGCAGAAAGATGGAAGAAAGGACAGACAGAAATAAATAGACCACGAGGGAAGAAATGCAGCAACACATGGGCAGACAAAAAGAGATAAATGAGCAGAAAGACGGAAATTGTGATGTAATCAAACCATTGTTTGGTTTCTGTATCTGTTTGGTTCAATTATATGATCATACTTTCTACATTAATGATCTCGACTATAAATGTAATTCAGCACATAATCGTCGGAAGCTGTGCAGTGTCTGCCATTTCAGAGTGAAACAAACAAAACCAAAACTTTCTGCTGGCTTTGGGAATAAGAGATACACAGAAAAAGGGCTCTTTTCTTATACTGTGCAGCACAACACTGTCAT
>NW_019472468.1:0-908 GCF_002814215.2 Seriola lalandi dorsalis
TTACCTACTGCTGATTCTTTTCTCATGTGAAAAAGAAATGATAAAAGCGAGTTGTGAAAAAATATTCACATTCTTAACATGAGTGTTAAGGAGTGAGAGTGCAGTATGAAAATGTTCATAAAAATAAGCGACAGAAAGTGCTGCATTGAAAATTAAGTCAAAGGGAAAAATGTTCTAGCAGCAAAACTAACAGGATTCACAGCTCTATATATAGAGTTAAACTAGTGGTGGTCACAGGGGAGCTTTGTCTAACTACTTCATACGCCTTAGCAGCTGGGTAGTTCAAAATACAGCAAATGTAAATCTGGTAAGTGTCTTTTGTTACTTTCTACGGAATATGGCCGTCTCCAGTGTTTCAGTCCAGCTGTGCTCCACCAATCTTATGGTTGTGTTTAGACTGAGGAAACAGAAGGAGAAAGTTCAGTGTGAGGTCATTGGTCCAGTCTTAGAGAAAGAGGCACAATCTGTCAGCAAAGCTCCTTTTAAAGACATAAATATACACATGCTCTCAAACACACACACACACACACACACACACACACACACACACGAATCTCTCATCAGGTAGACCCGTTTCACTCCACAAACACACACACACGCACACAAAGACATGCACAGTGAGCAAGCTATAGAGGTCAAAGAGGACATGCTGCTGATGACAGGGAAGAGGTTTCATAACACTGTCCAGTACCAGAGTTCACAGAATTAGACGCAGTGTGTGGGGCTTATGTTCTATAATAAAGACTGAGGAGCAAAGAGAAAAAAGAAAAAAGAATTCCCCAGTTTCTTTCTGTGTATAGAAAACAAGTGTTTGACACAGATGTGGCAGCATGTTGTGAATGTTGAAGTGTAAAAGATTGGGATTTCCTAGTGTTCTATGAATCTCGGCAGAGGTTACTCTTCAATTA
>NW_019472469.1:0-1729 GCF_002814215.2 Seriola lalandi dorsalis
AGCTGAAGTTCGACGACACAACCGCCCCTCCGGAATCGTACTTTGTAGCTGTTGTCTTCCAACACTTTACTTCCGTCTACTTGTTCCTGATGGGTAAAAAAGGTAATATAGTCATCTTACAACAATGCTATTGCACCATGTTTTTATTGAAATGATCCAATGTTAGAAGACATTTAATGGACTTCAACTTAGTGTCCGTTCAGAACCAAGAAAAACAAAAAAAATCAATAATCCATTAAAAACACTCCAATACGTAACAAGTATGACCGCATACATTGTCAAATAAATATTTGCGCCTCCTGATGTAAAATACACCATTTCCACTTATAAATTAAGGCAGAATGCAGTTTATTCTGACTGCCCCTAAAACAAATTCACTTGCATCTTTCATGCAAATCCAACTAGACTGCTGAGAAAACTAAGCAGTAACACAACGTAAGTAGAAAAAAGAAATTATCAAAAAAGATGACAGTCCAAGACTACAACAAATTTCTATCACCTGCTTTGAGCAAGTCACAAAGTATTGCACAAAGTTAAGGATTGTGACACAAAAATAACATGGAAATACTAAAATCAAAAAGCACTTTTAAGACCAAAAGCTGAAGCTTGTGATGGAAAAATTCCTTTCAGAGATTAAATAGATTAAATATGCATTTAATGAAGTGTCAGGTGAATTATTCTTGGGGGAGCATGGGGGGTGATGGGGGTGGTTAAAAACGAATCCTAAAAAGTGTGAGCAGGTACTGTTCCCAAGAATCACTTGCTATTTTTATCACGGAGTAGTTCCTCTGTTCAATTTGTGGTCAGGTTAAACAAGAAACAATTACAGTACCGATGCTTATGCTCCACCTTTCAACCACCTTAGAGAACAAGACGGGCAAGACAATTCCTCACTAGCAAAAGACGACCTGTGATACGCCATTAATCTTTTCTAAACAGACGATATGAGAGAGTGTTTCACTGTAAACAAAGTCCTCACTAGTGAAAAGTAAAAACAAACGAGACAAAAAACATCAGAGCACTGGGTTTGGGTCTAAAAGCCTAAATCTTCATGTGAACCGTCTTTTCACCGTGTTATCAGATGCTTCCCTCCCCAAACAGCCGGGCATCAAAAAGCAGATAATAATAAATAATCCTGACATTTAACTCACAACCGCTGAAAAGACAACTGTTTCTAAAGTGACCACGTACATCTTCAATGCGTTGATCTCGTTACTCTTCAGTGGTTTATACTGATCTGGCTATCTCAGAAATGTTGCCTCGTGAAATGTCTGCAGGACAATCGCTTTCCTTCAAGTCTCTGTGTACAGTTTAAATAACCTCACCTCAACTAACATTGGTCCATATGTTCATCTTTCTAAAAGTTTAAGCCTGTTTAAAAGCCTTCAGCAGAAACAATGTGTAACGGCCTGTTTTTTCTTTCCTGCAAATGTACTGCTAGAAAAATAACAGAACAAAACTCCAAATCAAATCTAAAAAGGTAAATAAAAAAAGAAACAAACCAAACAAAACTTTCAGCAAAAAGAAATAAAATTTAATGGTTTATGTTCAAAGTGAAACAACCAAAACAAAAAGGAAGAAAAGAAAGTAAATCTAAACTGAAATCATTAACAAAGGCCATTAATTTCTCTCCAAACTTGAGATAAGCACTCGTTAAAACAAGTTTGTAACTTACATTGTAACAAATAAAAATCTATTCTTCTAGAAAGAAAGAAAATCCAAACAAAAA
>NW_019472470.1:0-1729 GCF_002814215.2 Seriola lalandi dorsalis
GCATGTGTGCGCGCGCGTCACTCACAGTTTTCAGGGATGTTTGGACTTGCCCAAAATCACCCCAGAGTCTCTGCTGACCACAATCTTCAGGCTGGAGAGCCAGGGGACTGGACTCAGGCAGGCTGCCATGAACTGCTTGTCTTGACTGTAACATGAACCCTATTACAATTGTCTTCATAAGCTGCCCTCAGGGTTCATGTTTATTTTTAAACTTAGGGGGCTCCTGGCTCTTGCGTGAATGAGATTATAGATAATGTTTATTTATATTTTTTGTATGTGTTTTTTGGACATATTTTTTATTTTCGCCCTCATCGTTTTTGTTTTATAAATAATGCTTTGCTATGAAAATATACTTCATAACAGCATGTTTTTGTTTATGTATAGGTGAGCTCTCTGGAGCAAGCGATGCTGGATGCACTTGTGATGGACAGAGTGGATTTTGTCAAGTTACTCATAGAAAACGGTGTGAGCATGCACCGTTTCCTGACAATCAGCCGGCTAGAGGAGCTCTACAACACGGTAACAGTGTGAAACATGAATGAAACTATACATATGCGTGTGTATATGTGTATATTTGGTTTTGCATGTTCTAAAGCTTTTTGTTTCTTCCTCCATTTTAGAAACAACCTCCCAACAACCCAACTCTTCTCCACCTGGTTAGAGATGTTAAACAGGTACATATACTTTTATATTTTGATGTTGACCAGTTTTTTCAGTCTCATTCACTGTTTTGTTTCTCTGCCCTCTTACAGAGTCATCTGCCCCCAAACTATAAAATCACTCTGATTGACGTGGGTCTGGTTATTGAGTACCTGATGGGCGGGACATACAGGTGCAACTACACCAGGAAACGCTTCCGAATCATTTACAACAATCTCCATGGCAACAATAGGGTGAGTTGTAGTGTCTTTGTAGCAATGCCAAAAAAGTATTTTATGGTGCTAATTTTTTTAAACCTTTGTTGGGAGTTAAAACCCTAATGAGAAATTATAAATAAATAAGTACAGTAACATTTTATGCATAGTACTAATGACTTTAGGCCTTAAATTGTATTGTGAACTGTAATAAAAGCCGGGGGGAATACAGCAAATCTGAAGATGTGTCCATGTCCTGCACAGAGATCGGGGCGCCACACAGCAGGTCCTGGTTCCCATTTGAGAAAAAGTCATGAGTCTTTCAGCATGCAGGCTGACAAGAAGGAGAAGACGAGGCACAACCACTTCATCAAGACTGCACAGCCGTACAAACCCAAAGTAAACTCTCGCTGTTCACTAAAAAGAACATGGCTTCCTTTAGACTGGACTGTCCCTCATGTCTAAACAGATATAAAGAAAATTGTCTCTGCATCTCGAGCGCCACTGTTAATGGGAGAAAATAATGTCTGTCTCCCTCCCACCCCTCTCGCTGTTCCTTCCTTCTCCTCCTAGCTCGAGTCTTCCACCGAGCAGAATAAAAAGAGGAGCAAAGAAGAAATTGTGGACATTGACGACCCAGAGACACGGCGGTTTCCCTACCCTTTCAATGAGCTTCTGGTGTGGGCTGTGTTGATGAAGAGGCAGAAAATGTCGCTGTTCTTCTGGCAGCATGGCGAGGAGAACATGGCAAAGGCGCTGGTGGCCTGTAAACTCTGCAGGTCGATGGGCTACGAGGCCAAGAAGAGCGACGTGGTGGATGACACGTCGGAGGAGCTTAAGAAGTATTCAAAGTAAGTTTTTCATGTCAAATAGCT
>NW_019472471.1:0-907 GCF_002814215.2 Seriola lalandi dorsalis
GGCACGCTGCACTACTTTGTCAGCAACAGGAAGCCGAGCGCCAAAAAGGACAAGAAGAAGAAAAACCCGGTGAGCGTCTTCCTAAAACTAACACTTCTTTATAATTATTACGTGAGGTGTAAGTTTCTGATTTAGAGAGGTCGCTTGATTTCATCACATAGATATACAAACTACATTATTTTGATTAATGTACTATATGAGAGCGTGTAATATCTTTACAGTGTTCACAGTATCCTTTATTTAGGTGAATGGTCAAGTCTTCCCTACACACTCTGTGTCATCGTCGTCCCCCACCCCCCACTGTATATGAAAGTACTCGGATAAGCCTTAGAAAACAGCTATACACTGCTTATTATCCCTAAGGGAGCATCTTCCTGGGGGCCACCACCTCAAATTGCTAAATGAGAGAGGCGTGCAGCTCGAACCTTTTCCTAATCCGTCACACATCTGTTACAGATGTAATTTAGACCCATGTCACATGACAGGAGAGTTGGCCTGATGTGAGCCTTAAATCCCTCAAGAGGTCATGACATATCTGCTGAAAACAAATATATGAGCACTTATTGAGCTGCGTACATTTACCCTCAACAGCAAGACTAGCATTTCTTTCTTTCTCTTTCTTTCTTTCTTTAGCACCAGCCTAAGCATTGGCTATTCACATATATACACATACACTTATCCATACACACTATAACTACATAAACATAACAAACAAAAGCAGCCCATCACAGAGGATTAACAATCTAGTTGATACAGAAGAGAAACCAAATTGTCAATTTGTAAATGGACATCGAGGCCAAATGTAAACTGTTAATCGATCACATTTCTTTTTCCACATGACTAACTTTATCTGTCCTGCTTTTTGAAAGAAAAAAAAAAAAAAAATTTTTTTTTTTTTTTTTTTTAT
>NW_019472472.1:0-906 GCF_002814215.2 Seriola lalandi dorsalis
TGAAATCTTACTGCATGCTGCATTGACTTCTGAGCTTGAACTGACTACATGCATGAACACCGGTGTCTTGGAGAGCAACAACCGCCCTCCCTCAACATCTCACATGATCCTTGTGGTTGTTTTTTCTCAGTCCCTATAAATAAAGAATAAGAGTGTGTTAAAGATTTTTCACCGCGCCACGGGCTCGACTGCAAATAAATCATTAACTTATTTCACAGGGAGCATAAACAGGTCCCCTTATTTGCAGAGAGGTGGTTTGTCTATTCTAACCTGGGAGGAGTAACACCCCATGTTGAGCAACTAGCGTAGTAGTGCAACTGCTATTATCCTCCTTTGTTGTTCATTCATAAACCTGCTCAAGCATCAGTTTAACGGCCTTGATGCTCAAGTTTCCACAATATGTCATTCAGGCATTATATACAGTAGTACCGACAGTATAATGTATATTTTGAAATACCTAGTAACAAGTATGTAGTTTATGCCACTCTCATATGCTATCAGTATTGTTTTGATGGAAGTGATGATGTGGAAGTAATTTGTTGTTGGAGAGGAGATTAGACTCCACTCTTTGACAGGTGAATCAATGTGGACTCAGGACAACCCCCTACCCTCCTGCACCATCTTCCCACACCTAACCATCTTCATTTTTAGTATTTATCATTTATCTTCCGTCTGTCTATGGATTCCCGACAAGTCCATTAAGCAGGAGACACCTTAATGGCTCTCCGCTGATGATGGAGAATCCCTTGTCTGATGAGAAAGGTGAAAAAGACTAAAAGTGTAACATCATTTTGACCTTTGGGTCTATATTCAGTCACAGAGATGGGTGGGTGAGGTGGATTGGCATCATCATTCTCCCAACTCCCTAAACTGTCAGAGATTAGCTGAATGAAGTTTGGAAAGAAC
>NW_019472473.1:0-1729 GCF_002814215.2 Seriola lalandi dorsalis
CTCTGCGGAGGAGTCCAGCTTATAGACTTTATCACAAGGCATACAGTAGGCTTTCTGAAAAAGAACTTATTGATTGCTCTTGGCTTTTTGCCATGTGGGCCAGTCAGCTAAAAATGCACCCACAGCACAAACTGCAGCCATCTCATATTTCTCTGTTGTCTGCTGAGAAGCATAACCCCAATTTGCATTTTTTCCACTGTCCGAGTAAGAGAGGCTGGCCAAAAAGGGCGTATGTGAGGAAGCTGGAAACTAACGGCCGATGCCTGATATGTGGAGAGGACTGCCAGTGTAGCTTGTTCTCTTATCCTGTCCCGGAGCTGATTTTCTCCCTGGATGATCAGTTTTGTGAGCTCCTCAAAGTTTTCATTCTGTCTTTACGCAAAACCTTGTGATATCCATGAATGATTTCAGATTCCAACTGCCTTCAGCTGCTAGTATAGAGAAGTCAGTGGGGCGGTCTGCTATTGCTCTGTGGAGTATTCAGTCTTCTGTGAGCTTCTCTCATTGTCACAGGATGGTCAAAATCCCCACTGGAATATTGCAGCGGCTCGTGTCAAGGCTCCTACGGACAGAAATGGCAAATCCACATGTATTAAGAACAGTCTTGATGAAATCAAGGTCTCATAAATCGGGAGACTGGCACGCGTGTACTGACAGGGCACTCAAAGACTCGGAAGTGGGATTGGAGTAGTTTGACTAGCAGCCGCAGGAGATGGCGATGCGGTGGCCGGACTCTGACCCCTGGCATTCAGCTGCTGGGTAAAGGAAGAAAGAGCGACAACCTGCTCTTCCAGGTATCTGATGGGTGGCAAGGAGCTGCTGAACCACGGTGGTTAAGTTCATCCATTCTCTCCTCCGTATGCTTAAATCTGTCTTCCATCCCGACCAGTGTCACTCAGCTCTGAGCTTTATGTCTCTGCTGGGTCCATCTATGCCAGATTGCTGCTGTAAGTGTGTGACACTGTCTCTCAAGTACAGAAAGAAGGAATGCAGTGGCTGGCAATATTTGAAAAAGGTTAACTAACTACTTTTTCTTTTCTTTTTTTTTAAAGAAGAAAGGAAAGGAAAACAACATACCATGGTCACCAGTCTGAGTCTTAGCTTTTATACAAACAGACAAGGCTATACAGAAGATACTACAAAAGTGTTGTGTAGCAGGTTCTAAGACTCAGCACAGACTCTGCAGTGGGAAACACAACATGACAACATGTATTTTGGTGGAAGAAATAATTCAGTGATTACATAACCTTACATTGGAGAAATATGTCAAAGCACATAAGTAAACGCTGTAAATGGTTTGCACCTCTGCCAAGCACAGCAGCAGTTTGTTCCCTTTTTCTTTTTTTTTTTGGCAGTGTCCAATATTGTTAATTTAAAACTGCTTGATGTTTGTTGTGGAGTGTGACAGCAAAGCAGCTTTGACATCTTGCTTTTTGACAGTGGCTAGTTGTCTGACAGTGCAATGCTTGTATCTCGTACTATTCTATCTAATTTATTTGATCTATTGCACAAGGGTGTAATGAATTCTTACATGATCAAATAGGAATACACACTGGCCATGTCTCAATAGAGATGAGTTAGAGATGAATAGAGATGAGATTTGAGGGTCTGTTGAAATGCACAGTAGTATGCTGTGTGCAGACAGAGAAGACTGAGTTGTGCAGCTATGTATACTAATGCCACTGAGCTCCCCAAATATAAGCAGCGGAGGAAAAGGTTGGGCAAATCT
>NW_019472474.1:0-1729 GCF_002814215.2 Seriola lalandi dorsalis
GGGGGGGGTTATTGGAAGAATAGCCTGCCTTATCTGAACCTGAGAGGTGCTTTGTTGCTCGACTTCTGTGCTCATCATGTATTAACCAATAAACACTATGTCTGAGCATAGGATGGTTCATTAGTGTACTTGGTACCAGAACACGTTTTGCGTAAGATCAATGATCGACTTTGTGGTTGCATCATTACATCCATATGTCTTGGACACTTGGGCGAAGAGAGGAGCAGAGCTGTCAACTGATCACCACCTGGTGGTGAATTGGATCAGATGGCGGGGGAGGATACCAAAAAGACCAGGTAAAACCAAATGTGTAGTGAGGCTGAGCTGGGAATGCTTAGATCAGGCCCCTTTCAGCAAGGTCCTCAAGTGCTACCTTTGGTAGAAGAACTTCTTATGCATTACAGGGGATGTTGGGTACATGGCATCTGAATGGATCCTGTCTCATTCAAGTCTCCATTGTGGAGGCCACAAGGACACAGACTATGTCCCTTGGGGATCTTACTGTGGGAGTATGGGGAAGCGGGGCTGTTATTACGAGCCATCCGATCATTGTATAAGTAGAGTTAGGAGTTGTGTCCATATTCTTGGCAGGGAGGTTTTCCGGGCATGTCTATCTGGCAGGAGACCCTAGGGTACACCCAAAATATGCTGGAGAGACTTTTATATCTCGTCCTGCCAGGGAACAGCTCAGGATCCCCCAGGAAGAGCAGGAGAATTTTGCTGGGTAGAGGGAGGCCTGTTATCACTGCGACTCAACTCCAGGTAAGAAGCAGAAAATGGATGGATGAATGAAAGGATGGATGGATGGGTGGACTGCATAGGATGAGGCACTAAATCACACAGGGGACACGTACAGTAATTACCTAATTGTACAAGACACTGATTACACAATACAAGGCACTGAGTTACACAGAGCAGGATGTTTAATTAAACAGGTTGGGATTGTGTTAGGAGAGAAAATGATCCAGCTCCTCTCTCCTCTACATTTTCTTCTTTGTGTTGATTTCCCTTCTCATTGTCTCTAAGCAGATGATCAGTGCCAAGGTCAGTTGAATGGTGTGAAAACAAAGTCTCACATTACATTCTCACCCTCCGCCCAATCTGAACAGCTCATACTGAAACACTCTGACTCACAAATAAATACTCCAGGGTTTTTAGCCTTGTACTTGTTAGTATTATTATACTGATTAAATGTTTTGCTTTGACAACTGCAGATAGAGCTCAGTGTATGCACAACATCAACAATGAATAACATCAATGTAAAATAGTGTTTGCTGCTATCCACAAAGCTGCACTATCATTCACGTAACCTTAAAGACATTTACAGGCCAAACTTGGCCATTTGGCTGCATCTCCAAGTAATTCCACGACTGATATAAAACCATAACTCAGATTGTTTCTGTCTAAGAATGTATTTTACCATATTTGGAGTTCATGACAGTTTTCAAAAAACTCTCATATAAACCAATTAACAATTTAATATATAATAACAATCTCTCACCAAAGTAATAAGTGAGATCTGCCAAACTTATTTGGCTTAGAAAAACCCAATCATCCGCCCTTTGGAACCTCTTTTTAGCAATGTCTTCACTTTCCCAGATGATAGCAATTACTTTTGGGGAGACCAATATTATCATAACTGATAATCTTAATGATCAGAGCTGTGACAATAAAGAACTAGTTTTTATGCCTCTGGGCCGGTGACAGCCAGAGCTGGAGTCATATTGTT
>NW_019472475.1:0-1729 GCF_002814215.2 Seriola lalandi dorsalis
AAAAGGTGGTTGTGTGTTTTCTTTAGCAATGTACTGTACTTTAAAGATTAGAAAGGCTGCTTTCAGTAATTAAACATTTACTTGTGCACACGTTTGTGTTGACAGCAGCGGCATATTTAGTTTATGATGGCAATGACAAAGTGTAGACCCAAGACCCAGGTCAAGGTCAGTAATCCGACCCAAAAAGGGGTCAGAGGGTAATAGACAGGCCAGAGACTATGGGTGATGAAAGGGACCAATTAATGAAGCAGAGATATCAGCCACTGTCTCCGCCTCCATAGTCTCAAAAGTCAACTTGACGGGCAAGCAAGTGTTGAGCAGTTGCAAGCACACATGGGTCGAACTCACGCTCATCACAACCTCGGTCATATCATATGCATGCGTCTGTTTTTTAATGTCCACTGGTGTTGTGACTAATTGAATACCATATCTTAAATGAAATACCAATATCCAGCATGAATCATGTTTGTTTCCTTCATTGGGTCAATTAACGCAAAGAAAAATCACAGAAAGTATCAGATATAATAAATTTAAAAAATGAACAAACAGACTTGGATGAAGCAAAAAATGCAATTTAATATTTTTATTCCCTGTTTCAACATTTGCAACATCTCAATCTGATACATATTATCAGCAGATACAATTCTCATCAAATCCTTATCATATGACATAGTTACTACAGTACCTAGATGAAAATAAAAACATACAATTACAGTAGCATCTGTAAATGCCTGGCAAAACTAGCATGACATTATGAAAAAAGCTGGTCTTTAATGTTGACAATGACAAAGAATTGCAATACGTCATCTTTATTATGTCTTTGCATTCTAACAGCTGAGCAATGAATAACCACAGATTCTTTTTATTGTAGACTTCACATGTCAATTAGCTAAACAGGACGTATATATTTTTTATAGATTATCCACTATGCATGAGAACAAATTATTGTAGTTTCATCTCCTGCTGGCCTACACAGAAATATATCAATAACTAATCAAAAATATGACTGTTAGGTAAATAAACTTGGCCATCCGCTAAAACTCAAAGCTCTTCAACCAGTACAACTGAAACAGTTTAGTTTAGGCCTAAAGCTCTTTCCTCTTGTGTCCAGTAGAGGGAGAGCCAAACCACTCAGACCCAGACACAGTGACATACCCACCAGCCAAGTCACCAATTTAACACACACGGAGCATTATGGAATGCTGAGCAGCACAAGATGTAGTAACCAGATTTCTGTACTATTTCTACGGTTACATTAAAATTTCAACACATTCTTTTCCTCTTAAGCCTTTGCCTGGCCATTTCTTAAGCTGCAGTCCACTTTTACACTTAGCCACCATTGCTGACCATGCTAGTGAGAGAATCTTCATCTCCCTGGGGTTCCAAGGCCAGTTTCTGGAGGTCAAGGCCCATGGCTACTAGCATCTGGAGCAGGGTGAGCTCCTGCTGGGTGGCCTGGTCCACCAAGGCCGGGCAAGTGGGGTTGCACTGGGGCGACTGACAGGTGTCCACCAGGTGGAAAGGACAACCTTTGGCAGGGGTCCTGTTGTTGCGCGTTGCGTCCAGACTCCTGTCCCAGCACTGCAGTGCCCGTGGCAGAGAGGTGCCTCTAACTTGGAAACTCATCCAGTTACTAGAAGAATAACAAAATGTCAGGGAGTAGAAATAAAGAGAGGGGCAAAGTTTGTAAAAGAAGAGTGAAGGGAAAGGTTAGCAGAAAGCAAAAGAA
>NW_019472476.1:0-1728 GCF_002814215.2 Seriola lalandi dorsalis
TTCCATGTTTTTCCTGTGAGTGATGGAAGACCTTTAGGCAGAACAAAGTCTGACATCTAAAAAAATGGGAAAATATTGTTGCTCAATGGATATGCAATTTATTCTACTGAAATACTGTGGGTATTTTATGCATAAAAGACAAAATACTAACTTCCAAATCATAAGACAAAGTATAAAGCAGAGGATGCTTTGCTTCCCTGCCTAGGAAAGACATTTGACACTGTCACCACATCAAGGTCTGGAGACATTTAATTCCAGAGTCAGTTCAGTCTATAACAGCAACAGTTTGTATCAAGACTAAACTGCCAGGATTAATGATCATCAGACTGAATTGAGATTTATGGATTGCACAATAATTCATGTGTAGGACACAAATTATTTTAACTAAGAGATCAAGACCTACGGAAGTGTACCTCGGTAGCATCATTCTTAAAGGAAGCAGCAAAGGCTGATAAATACACAACCAACTCTTCTTGAACAAATGAAAGGAGTTTATCTCTGTCCTTTTTTGTCAAACATTTTCAGAGTATCTTTTCTGAACAAATGTAATGAAAAATGACCAGTGAAAGATCACTGATTTGCAATTTGAGTAATTTAATATAACTATACATTTATACAAAATGTAACAGACACCATACACAGGTATATAAACTGCAAAAGAGGTAATAATAAAAAAGTATTCTCCAAAATCAAATGTAAACAATCAAAACATAAAAAGTGTATAAAAAAGCTGATTCACCAATCACATTCAACAAAAGTTAAACAGTTACACCTAATAAAAAATTATAAAAAACTATCCATGTTTTCTGGTGGCAGAGACTTCTCCTCAATCTCACTTTTGCCATATGTTGAAGAGAAAAGGCATCTTAAAAATGACTGTCCTCGTTTGTTCTTTGCTTCTTTAGCTCCCGCACTGACCTGAAAGCTCTGACAGCTAACACTGCACCAAAGATGAAAACAAACACCCCCAGCACCCCAAAGAGACCTCCTGCAATATCTGCACCGTGGAACTGGCAGTCAAAACCCTTGTGCCCTTTGCTCTTGTACATTTGCTCTCTCTCTTCACAGATTGGATTATTGTAGGTTTCTTGAACCTTAATGAAGTAGAAGGCAAGTGCAGGGATGTAGCCCAGGCCGATCAGGAAGTTCAGCAGAGCCTCCCCCAGCAGCACAGGGGGCCAGCGGTAAGGGACTCTGAAAATCCCCAGAGTAAGCATGGCACAGGCGTATATCATTAAAACCCCACCGCAGGCCATGGTGAAGATGTACGGAGGTCGCTTGAGCTGATGGAACAGCTGGTCCAGCTCCTTCACCCTGTCTACATCAGCTCCAGTGAAAGCATTGGCCCCACCAAAGTGATAATAGTAGAGTCCGCCGAGGCTGGCCAGATCACGGTAACCCCCATTGTTGCTGTATGGCACTCCAGCGCAGATGATGATAAGCAGATTCACAAACAGCTCCATAAGCTGGCACAGACCTGGGAGATACAGGATAAACACAGTACTGACATGAATGTATAACAACATGAAGCAGTGAGACTAGAGCTGACACGATGAGCCAATTTATGATATTATTGATTGACCAAAAAAAATTTTCTGAGCAAGAATGCCAAATAATTACTGATCGCAGTTTCTCTGATGAGTGGATTTGCTGCTTTTCTTTGTCAGAAATGATAATAAATTGAATATCTTTGGGTAATGGACCCCCAAAAAACAAGACATTTGATGT
>NW_019472477.1:0-1728 GCF_002814215.2 Seriola lalandi dorsalis
TTCCATGTTTTTCCTGTGAGTGATGGAAGACCTTTAGGCAGAACAAAGTCTGACATCTAAAAAAATGGGAAAATATTGTTGCTCAATGGATATGCAATTTATTCTACTGAAATACTGTGGGTATTTTATGCATAAAAGACAAAATACTAACTTCCAAATCATAAGACAAAGTATAAAGCAGAGGATGCTTTGCTTCCCTGCCTAGGAAAGACATTTGACACTGTCACCACATCAAGGTCTGGAGACATTTAATTCCAGAGTCAGTTCAGTCTATAACAGCAACAGTTTGTATCAAGACTAAACTGCCAGGATTAATGATCATCAGACTGAATTGAGATTTATGGATTGCACAATAATTCATGTGTAGGACACAAATTATTTTAACTAAGAGATCAAGACCTACGGAAGTGTACCTCGGTAGCATCATTCTTAAAGGAAGCAGCAAAGGCTGATAAATACACAACCAACTCTTCTTGAACAAATGAAAGGAGTTTATCTCTGTCCTTTTTTGTCAAACATTTTCAGAGTATCTTTTCTGAACAAATGTAATGAAAAATGACCAGTGAAAGATCACTGATTTGCAATTTGAGTAATTTAATATAACTATACATTTATACAAAATGTAACAGACACCATACACAGGTATATAAACTGCAAAAGAGGTAATAATAAAAAAGTATTCTCCAAAATCAAATGTAAACAATCAAAACATAAAAAGTGTATAAAAAAGCTGATTCACCAATCACATTCAACAAAAGTTAAACAGTTACACCTAATAAAAAATTATAAAAAACTATCCATGTTTTCTGGTGGCAGAGACTTCTCCTCAATCTCACTTTGCCATATGTTGAAGAGAAAAGGCATCTTAAAAATGACTGTCCTCGTTTGTTCTTTGCTTCTTTAGCTCCCGCACTGACCTGAAAGCTCTGACAGCTAACACTGCACCAAAGATGAAAACAAACACCCCCAGCACCCCAAAGAGACCTCCTGCAATATCTGCACCGTGGAACTGGCAGTCAAAACCCTTGTGCCCTTTGCTCTTGTACATTTGCTCTCTCTCTTCACAGATTGGATTATTGTAGGTTTCTTGAACCTTAATGAAGTAGAAGGCAAGTGCAGGGATGTAGCCCAGGCCGATCAGGAAGTTCAGCAGAGCCTCCCCCAGCAGCACAGGGGGCCAGCGGTAAGGGACTCTGAAAATCCCCAGAGTAAGCATGGCACAGGCGTATATCATTAAAACCCCACCGCAGGCCATGGTGAAGATGTACGGAGGTCGCTTGAGCTGATGGAACAGCTGGTCCAGCTCCTTCACCCTGTCTACATCAGCTCCAGTGAAAGCATTGGCCCCACCAAAGTGATAATAGTAGAGTCCGCCGAGGCTGGCCAGATCACGGTAACCCCCATTGTTGCTGTATGGCACTCCAGCGCAGATGATGATAAGCAGATTCACAAACAGCTCCATAAGCTGGCACAGACCTGGGAGATACAGGATAAACACAGTACTGACATGAATGTATAACAACATGAAGCAGTGAGACTAGAGCTGACACGATGAGCCAATTTATGATATTATTGATTGACCAAAAAAAATTTTCTGAGCAAGAATGCCAAATAATTACTGATCGCAGTTTCTCTGATGAGTGGATTTGCTGCTTTTCTTTGTCAGAAATGATAATAAATTGAATATCTTTGGGTAATGGACCCCCAAAAAACAAGACATTTGATGTA
>NW_019472478.1:0-1810 GCF_002814215.2 Seriola lalandi dorsalis
GGAGAGAGACAGGAAATGGGGAGGCAGAGAGAGGGGGAATGACATGCAGTAAAGGCCGTCCGATGCGGGACTCGAACCGGGGCCAACTGCAGCGAGGACTGTAGCCTCTACACATGGGGCGCCTGCTTAGACCACTACGCCACACGACGCCCCTGCTACTCACACATTTAAGCAGTGATACGGGATGCAAAGTGCAAAGTGATGATGATAATGACGAATTTACTATTTGTCACTGGGTGTCAAGTGTTACAAGTCTGAGCTCCTTGTCTACATCAGTGGGTGATGCCATCTGAATGTTAAACTTCTACAGTTTAACATGCACCCTGGTCTGACACAACACAAGTTTGCCCGCTAATAGGCTTTTCAAAAGTTGTAAAGCAGAAACCCTGCCAGAGAGCCCAGTGTTTGTCACAACCACTTCAACACTCAGTGTATTTGTAAGTGTGAGACGTGAGGAGAAATCGAAAAGAGAGAGAAAACTGAGATGCAGTGCCCGAAGAGAAAGAAATGTCCAGTTTAACGAGTCGTTTAGCCTCACGTTCAGCTTTGAAATTGTGTTTTTGCAGCAGGAATTCCAGTTTTCTCTAAAGCACCTTCATTTATTTCATGTGTTGCCAACAAACGCGTAAAGGAGTAAAGTCTCACTTTACTACCGTGTTTTTATTTTCCAAAATGAATAAGATTTTAAGACTAAAGACTAAATAAAATAGATATTCTTTGTCACATTCTAGGTGCTGTTGTGCACACTCCCTTCCCTTTTCTTTTTCATTTTCTTGTGGCACCTCTTCATTTTTCATTTACCCCTCTCTCCCCCCCACGTCGTTCTGGACAGCCGGTAGTTTTAGCTCTCACTCAGTGTCCCATGACGAAAGCCTTGATGTTATATGTCTGACACATATTCATCCCCTCACAACATGGCTCCCATGAGTCCCTCATGACTCTCAGCTGCCTCAGCACACACGTATAAACACTGACACCGACACATTACCAAGTCCATTTACAATTTAAAGTCGCCTCATTACTCTGCACTTGATATTCATTCAAAGTGAAATGAAAACAAACAGGAACTTGATGCTGATTCTTTTTTTTCTAGATGAACGTTTAGATGGGAAACTGTCATCTGAAGTTCAGTTTTGTTTTTGCATCATTTTCAGATCACTGGTGCAAGAGCTATTAAGATCTGTATGTAAAATCTGCAAAGTAACTAATTACTACAGCTGTCAAATAAATGCAGTGGAGTAAAAAGTGTGATATTTCTGTCGGAAATGTTGTGGAAGAGAAGCAAAAAAATAGTTGAACAAATAAAATCAGATGTTTCTTTTGTGTTTCTTCAGCTCTCTCTCCCTCTCTCTGTTGATTGGTCAGTTTTATTGAATCCGTTATTTCAACTGATAGTCTCATTGAGATTATCACCTCTTTTCAATAAAGACCAGTTTAAGTAGAATAAACACAACAGTTTTACATTAAGTAAAGCAATTACAAGTGAAATTGTGTTTTCTTGAGTTTTCCTTTATTATCCTCCAGTGAAATGAGAGATTTCCGTTTCTGCAGCTCATTCCATTTGTAGGGAGCTGAACCCAGTTGCCCCAAGATCAGTCAGAACATGTGGTGTTAAAATGATGTTAAAATATACTGTGACCTGATACTGTAAGTGCTTTGTTTGTATGAGGCCAGAGAGCAGAGTTAATGAGGCAGGTTTTTGGGGCAGAGCCATATAGACGAATAACATACAATACAAATCTCTTCTGTCAGTTAAGGAAGACCATCCCACTTTTTCACATTAGATGTAATAGTGAGTGAGGAATTTGAT
>NW_019472479.1:0-1042 GCF_002814215.2 Seriola lalandi dorsalis
CGAACAGATCATCACAGATCAGAATTAAGACAGAAGGTCAAGCGCACCCAGACCATGCACACCGCATCCCCCTGAAACACAGATGCACACACACACACACACTCACAAGGGCCCCTCCTCGGTTGTAGAGAGGGGTGCATGGTGAAGCAGCTGGGAGACGTGGGGCCACAATGGCCCTTTAGGGCGAGACGGCCCTAATCCGTCCCCCGTCCGACAGCGCCAGTGAAAGGAGGCCTGTCAATCACAGCGTGGCACCCTCGGGTCTCTGAGATGGGCGTGCTCAGATTTAGGATTTACTGTAGCCCCTCTTTTCTGTCTTTTTAAAAACCTCTTTGCAGACAGACAGAGATACATGTATGCACGTGTGTGCATGCAGGCACACACACGCACAAGCACACACATACACTGTTTGCTGTCTCTTGGCTGTCACAGCTTTATAAGACCCTGTCTGAGCTGATGTGTGTATGTGGGGGAGAAAAAGAGATAAATATGCCGATGAATGATGAATTTCTGTTTTACCTTTACATTCACACAAACACAAATCATATTTCAAGAAGTGTAAAGACAGACATCTTGAAAAACTCCACATTAGTCAGAGATTCCTTCACATTTTTTATTTAGATTATTTTGCTTAATCATTACACAGTAAAATTATACTTCACTTACTTACATACATACATATGATGAGGGCAATGTCAATTCAAATGAGCAATTGCACTTCAAGGAATTACATGCTGTCTATGTTAATGATGGAGACAGCTACGTAGAAGCAGAGAATGGGTGATGATCTTTTTGGATACATTCCATTTCATAGGCCTTTCACACACACTCACACTCACACACACACACACACACACACACACACACACACACACACACACACACACACACACGGTTATGGATGGAGAGGCAGCCATACACTCAAATAAGATGCAAAGGCAAATACACATGCATAGATACACACATATGCACACACACACACACACACAAACACACACACAAACACACACACACACACACACACACACACACACACACACAC
>NW_019472480.1:0-898 GCF_002814215.2 Seriola lalandi dorsalis
TCCGGCATAACACAGGCCCCCCACTCCCACCCCTGTCGGGAGTGGAGATAGTTGACACCCACAAGTTTCTTGGGTTCAACTCAACAGCAAAGTGGAGTGGTCAGACCACACTGGGGCCCTCTACAGGAAAGGCCAGAGCAGGCTGTTCTTACTGAGGAGGCTCAGTAGTGTGCACTAAGCTGCTATTGATGTTTGACCAGTCTGTAGTGGCCAGTGTTTTGTTCTTTGCTGTGGTGTGCTTGGGAGGTGGCCCTGGGACTTGGTGTGGTGAGGACGGTCGGATCCGTTGCGAGGGATGGAGCTAGACAGTGTGGGGGCAGTGAGAGAGAGGAGGATGAGAGGGAAGCTGAAACCTGTTATTGAGAGACCCTCACATCTCTGCGAGCTGAGGCCGCTCAGGTGCACGCTCAGCCACGGACTCATCCAGCCACGTGCCTCAGAGCGCTTGAGGGGTTTCTTTAGTACCATCAGCCATCAGACTCCACAGCACCCACCCAGCACCTCCTACCTCCACTGACTGAGACTCACAACCGTATACCACTTGCAGTTAAACTGTCACCACCACAGATGTTGCACATACAAACAGATACTGTGTTATGTTGGACCGAGTCTGACTGTCTGCTACCCAGTGCTGAGCATCAGGGATCGCCACATGGAGTCGTAAGCATGCTGTGCTTTAGAAGTGGGACTTAACCTGTATCTGATCCTGTATCTGATCCTAGAGCCACAGCTCTTTGGCTTATACATATGATATATACACACAGATCTATTTTATTGGTCCTATTTTATATTATTTTATTTCTTTACTCAGTTAAATGAAAAGTTCTCACAGGTCAACATTTACTGCATCACATTTGACTGAGCTGCCTCAGTGACTGGGACTCTGACTTGGGTGGTA
>NW_019472481.1:0-897 GCF_002814215.2 Seriola lalandi dorsalis
GGTCTGAAAGACTGACACAGGAAAGTGGTCTCAGACTGTGTCATATATAGCACATCTGGGTTAGACACTCCTCAGCCAGAGAGTCTGGGATTATGGAGGAAAGAGAAACAACAGTGGTGTCGCACTAACAGTGGTTCTGGACTGGGTTTTGATGATGAGCGATTTAAGGCCATGGATGGTTTTGCTAGTGGAACACAGAGTGGTGGTGACACATGAACAGATAAGAAAGAGTTTGGGCCTTAAGAAACTGCAGTGAACGCATTCGAGTGGCAAAGTGAAAAGTCACTGGCAGTAATCGACTGACTTGACATAATGCATGCTGGTTGGAAAGTTTGTCTGACTTTTGCATAACGTCAGCAGGTCACATGACATTAAAACCTGGCGGGATCAAAGCGGCTGTAGTTTTCTGAGTCGTTCTCCTTGACCTCTGTGACAACAGAACAAAGGTGGCAGGACCCACTTTAGAAGCTCCAGACTGGTCAAGGTTCAGTCACATGAATTTGTGAAACATGAGCTGATATAAATGCTCCAAACTCCAGCCCCATCATATTTGCATATGTTTACACACAAATAAATGTCTCTCTGACTGTCTCTGTCTCTCTGTGTAGGTGATACTGAACAGCCCCAAACTGATTGAGGAGGAGAAAACCAAAATGGCCACCAAGGAGAAAGCTCTGCAAGAGAAAGAGGGAAAAAAGCCTTCAGATAAAACTAACAACACAGTGAATGGTACAGGTGGAACACCCATACATGTCAACACTCTGCAGGTACACACCACAACTTCCTTCATTTACAATCAGCATCAGCCACACATTATTCATGTCACAGTAAATGACATAAAAACAACAAGCTTATTAACAGAAATCTAAGTTTCCATTTGATTGTGACTTTTCAGAA
>NW_019472482.1:0-897 GCF_002814215.2 Seriola lalandi dorsalis
AAATGCAATCTAATCCTGCAGTTTCTGAATAAGCAGGGGACATGTGACACAGAAGAGTAACAGACTGAAAAAAAAGTCTCAGGAAAACAACAAAATCAGAAGCAAAATGAGTCTCAATCAAGAAAGCCCTGCTATTGTTGGTGAGAAATTGTTGCAACACTGCACAACAACAGCACCATTTATCAGTCACCACAAAATACAGCTATGATGGTCACAAAAAGATTACTCAGAAAGTCTCTTCTGCCTGTCAATCCATACAAACCTTAGAGAAAAACAAATCTTAAAACAGACACAAAGAGATTACAGAAGCAGTAACTTTATTAAAAACTGTGAGGGGAAAGCATAATCTTAATTTTAAGTGAATAAACCTGTAATTCTCTCTTTTTCCAGAATTGCACGTCTTGTGTGTGCATGCGTGCATTTGAGACAAGGGAGAGTCCAAAGGCGAATGGAGAGTTACATAATCCCACCACGACCGAGCCGAACCAACGCTCTGTTACGCATGCTGTATCAGAAGTGAGCGATGGAGAGAGAGAGAGAGAGAGAGAGATGTACAGACAGTCACAAAATATTGAAGACTGGCGGTGAGATGGGTCCATAAACAGACAAAACGATGAGACAGACAGAGAATTAGCAACAGACAAACAGAGGCTCAGGGAGTAAATCTGTCAGTTAAGAGCCACAAAAAGAGAGAGAGAGAGAGAGAGAGAGAGAGAGAGAGAGAGAGAGACAAAAACATTAACAGATACAGATGGATATTCAAGCACATAACTCAGACTGGGGGGTAGTGTTAGACAGGTCAACAGACACAGACTGGGAGAGACAGACAGACAGACAGACAGACATGTGGGCTGACATGAAGATGCAGAGGTGGAGGTGCGGGTCTGTTAGTCTGTA
>NW_019472483.1:0-1727 GCF_002814215.2 Seriola lalandi dorsalis
TTGATCGCTGAGTCTTGAGCAAGAGAGACAAATTCTTAGACAACAGCAGCTGATGAGGAGCTTTTCAGAATGGAATCAGGCCTTATTCTAGTTTGAGCTGTCGTGTCCGGTCAGCCGGGCCTGTCTGGTTTACATAAGCGGAGCCAGACAACAGGAAAGGGCCCGAGGAGACCTTCAATAAACTGACCCTGTTTCTTATGACGGTAATGGATGAGCGAATGAATAAAAGAAAGAAAGAACGACGGGGGATAGGAGGCCTCGCTCCCTCTGAGAGAGAGGGAATCAGAGTAGTTATTAAACCCACATACTTGAACTGAGATGTGACTGAGAATTGTTGTCTTCAAGCGCTCTGACCTGTTTGTCACTTCAATTATGTATGGCAGGCTGATTCAATAGCTATCAACATTCATCTTGTCCTGAGTCATCGCAAGATTTCCTGCCTCTTCAGCTTTACTGGCCAACAGTGTGCTGGTTACCAGAGATTAAAAATTGCAAAAATTATAATTTAAGTGAGTCCAATTATGCTAATTATACAGTTGTAGGCCTTTTTTCTGAAAGAGGTTACATAAGCAGAGAAAATGCTCTTTATTTCTTTTTTTCTGACTCAGGTTTGTTTTCCGGTTTTACTGCTCTGCCTCTCAATATTTGTCTACATTACCGAGGATTTAGATCATGTTACATTAAAGCCTAAATATCTAGAGGTTAAAGGAAATACTTTTATAAACCTTAACATACAATCCCTAAATAAATACCCAGGATAGACTCATAAAAAGAGTAAGAGGGAGCCACAGTGTGTCAGTTTTTGTGTGTGGAGTGCGCTTCACCTGGCAGCAAGAGTCATAATCCCCTGAGAGTCTCTTTTTTGGCAATTAATAGAGCCTACCCTCGCAGCTGTCTTTTCAAACTTTCCATCCAGATCCCAGGGAATCAAATTAGCACTTATCAACATTCTTGCTCTTCTTTAATTTTAATTCCATGTAGCTGCTCCTGTGCTCTGTCAGTGTAATTATCAGAGACAGAGCTGTGTTTTCTTATGCCCTTCACAGAGCAAAATCAAAAACAAAAACAAACAAATCAAGTATCCAATTCAATTCTAATGTGCTTTCCATCATTCTTCCTTGCCTCCTTCTTTCATTGTTTTGCTGTTTTTGACTCCTCCTTGCTTATGTTATCTGTCTTATTTTGAGTTGTTTAGGTTGACACATGATGATGTCCGTGACTCAGACTCTCTCATTCGACCTTATGAATTGCAGATTTCAAATGACTGGAGATGGTTTAGAGAAGTGCTGTCCCTACTGAACGCCTCACAGAAAAGAAGCAGTGGTGTAAATAGTGGCGCTGAACTTGACCGACCACAGAGTCATGATCATCATCAAGTGTTGGAGTCCAAAACCAGATCCTTGAACTCCCTGCCTTATTCTAAAAGGAACAGTCTTTTTGGGATATGCTGTACAGCTATTGGCTCTCTTGCCAAGAGTTGGACAGGAAGTGTGATACTGCTTTCATGTCTGTGCGTTAAATATGAAGTTATATCAGTCAGCCAGTTAGGGGGAAACAGCTTGCAAAATTTTCCCACCAGCACATCTTAAGGCAACAAATTAACAAATGATATCTTAAGTGATGTAAGTGCTATACTATTTCATGACACAGTGTTGTCTTTGAGTCTGACAACCTCACAGTGACGATACGACCACTACCATGTCAGTTCGCTAAACGAATCTGGAGCC
>NW_019472484.1:0-1727 GCF_002814215.2 Seriola lalandi dorsalis
GTGCGTGCGTGCGTGCGTGTGTGGTACAAAGATATAGACATCAGAGACCAGTAATTATGGGGAAAGAATGGAGCAGTAGGTTAACTAAGGCAACATTTTTAAATCAATTCTGGCCAGGAGGGGCAATGCTGAGGTTAGGGACCCCTTTCAAGTGAAATGGATGAAACACAGCAAAGGTTTTAGAGGAGAAGGCACTCAATAATTTAGTAATTTCTTCAAGTGCTGTAATAGGTTGTTTCTCAGGCCTCTCTCAATAAAAAAAACTCTACAAACCAACTTCTTCAGAAGGACAAGTGCTGCTGTGTACTTTTTATCTCAGTGCTCAATATGTTTGTAATTTCTTGCTCAATTTAAAGTGAAAGCGTTTAGGTTTGGGAAAATAAGTACATTGAGTTCAACAAGCGATAGTGGACAAATGGTCAGAGGTCTACTGGGAACTGTAGCACACTTCTATTGTGCCTTTGCACTAGACTGTTACACTAATAAGCTAATAGTTAAAACATAAACACTTTCATATTAATCATATTATATTGTATATTAATACATCTACTACCCCTGAACTACAATGTACTCAGAGAAAACTTCAGGGCTTCAAGAATATTGAAATGCCTCAGGGCCAGATCAGAACTTCTTGCACTCTATACTACAAGCACCACAAAAGAAGATCAACCTAATGCTCATACAGAATGTGGTCTATTTTTCACTGCTAAACAGTTATTCTGAAGTCTTGCACTGTGTTCACATTTTCAGTTTATCCAAGCATGAATAGCCTTCTTTGAGTTTTACTCAATAAGACACACAAGTAGAAAGCTTTTCCTGGAAGTTACAGCCAAGATGGTGGATTTTACAAAGACTTTTTTCAAACTATACAAACATCAACTTACACAGGGTATATTTTAGCAGCATATTCTGTATCCTGCATAAATGAAAAGCAAATCATTTTTATATCATGACTTGGCTGTAGGTGAAGATTGTCTGAGGTGATGCTGATCAAAAGAACAAACAAACACCAACCAGCAGCAATATACTTTCACACAGCTCATGGTCAAGTTTTATTCCTAAAGCAACTTCCTCTTCAACAGCTCTTAACTAAAGTCCAACACGAGCAAGTTCATTCCAAACTGCAACACCAACAAGTAATCAACACAACAATATGCTGCACAACATCCACCAAAAGCAACTGAGTATCTCAAGAGCCTCATCATGGACACTTCAGCCCTGAGACTGCTAAAGAGAAATGCAAAGCTAAGATATCAGCATGCACATGAAAAGCAGGCCCAGGAGCAGTGTTGCTCGAGCACTGTGGCGACAGATGGAGAGCACTAGCATACACCTCCAGGGGTCTAACCTCATCAGAATTTAACTTTACCCAGACAGAAAAAGTGCTTTAATATGGTGTGGTCAAAACATAACTGCAAAACTGAAAACGATGACACATTGGACACATACACATCAGAATTAGAGAATCAAGAGAACACTGAATTATTGTCCAAAAGTGTGAGGAAGCTGAAGTTTAATGTCATGAAAATAACGATTCATTCAGCCACTCCTTGCCCTGCTCTCTCTCTCTCTGAGTCACAAACACATTGACAACAGACCGTCTGTCACAGTCAGACTGACCGTCTGGAGCAACAGGAGAAATCCCACCCTGTCAGTGAGCCTGTGGACTGTTCCTGTCTCTTTACTGCCCCTCTCTCTCTGTGCCTGTCATTCATGGTGCGCAAAGC
>NW_019472485.1:0-1727 GCF_002814215.2 Seriola lalandi dorsalis
ATTTTTGTAGATAAGCGCTGCTCATTTGTTAAGTCTTTGTGTTGATGCAGTGCAGTTCATGAAGTGCTGATAGACACTACACACGCACCACTGTTTGTAGAGTGATGCATCTCATACATGCAACAAATGGATGTGCACATCTGTATCCTGTAACTATAGACAAACTCACAGACACACAGGTCACCAGCCCAGTGCTGATGCAGAACAATTATAATATTCTGCTTTCTTTGTGAAGCCAGCAGACAGCCGCTGCGTGGCTTTATGTAAGAGATGCAATAAATCTGTCAGTGTGCACATTAAAGATAATATGGCTGAAAAAAGTGCACTGTCTATGACACCTTTGTACACACTCGCAAAAGTAATATTATTCTGGGTCCTCTTAATGCATTTAAAGTAATAAGTCAGTCTGTGAATACATTCTTCCCTCTAGCATTGGTGTTGGTGATTCATGTCTGGATATTGTAAATATTATGGCCAAACTGTCTGCGTAGGATGATGAACTTTTTCACCCGCACTCATCAGTTTTTGGAAATAAACGTATGACACATAACTTGATGACACACAAGCAGATTGCGTAAATTTTCGGAACAGGAAAGTAATGTCCTCAGTAATAAAATCTTTCATATGGTTTGATGTGGAATGACCCCCCCCGAGTTAAGCAGAGACGCTAGAGACTGATGTGATGCTGCCAATGGTCTCTCTGTATGGCAGCCAAGATTGTTGAGAGAACAGTCACGAAATCCATTAAACGTGAACCTGACTCACAGGGCTGACTGAAAACTGACACGCAAAACTGGAGTTCATGGACATTTACAGTGGTGGAAATTAACACATTTACTCAAGTACTGTATATAAGTACAACTTGGAGCAATTGTGCCTTTATAATTTGTTCTACCTTATACTTATACTCTACATTTTAGTGGGAAATACTGTACTTCTCTTCATTTATTTGACAGGTACAGTTAGAAGTTACTTAGCTGATTAATTTGACATGCAAAATACAACATACAATCATAATATGCTTAGTAATGGATTTAAATACTCCAACTTGCAACATGATCCATACATTTTATAAGTATATATTCTTTCTTCTCTCCTTTTCTTTTCTTTGTGGTCATATATACTTTCCCTAGCTTAAGAAGCTAAAGGCCAAAAAGAGCTGAAACATTTCTTGTTATGAATATAGCTTTATATTAATATTTTAATCCTTATATATCCAACTTCCGGAGCTGTATATACTATATGTAATGTTTCATCCAAATGTTTCCCATGATACTATTTCAGAAAAATGCAGTAGCCTAACATATAATTTAGTTTCTGTAACAGAACTGCTGTGTCAGGAGTGGTTGAAGAAGTATTCAGATCCCTTTTTGAAGTAAAACCAGCCATATGACAATGCAGTGGAGGAAAGTAGCTAAATACTTAAGTATGTAAGTATATTTCAATGTACAAATACTCCATTTCAAGTAAACATCCTACATTCAAATTAAAATGTGTAGTACAGAAGAATTAACAGCAAGAAGTAGCTACTTACAGTATCAATAGCTGAGTTCTTATTATGCAGCAAAATGGCTCATGTCACCTCATATTACTGGAGTATGCTATTAGTCTTAATAATTTTGATGCTGTAGCTTTCTGATGTTAATTTGACTCAATATCAGATCTGAATCTGGAAAGTAACTAGCTATTAACTGCAGGTGTCAGATTAATGTACTGAAATAAAAAGT
>NW_019472486.1:0-1727 GCF_002814215.2 Seriola lalandi dorsalis
ACACACACACACACACCCAGAATCATAATAAACATTAGCACACTGGCATCATAAACAGGTTCTTGTTCTACGATGTGTCACAGAAACCTTTTGATCTCTTTTTCGACGCTCAAGCGCTGTCCCTGACCTTTGGATGCTTTCACCAAGCTCTTTCCACAGCATGTTCACATACAAGTGGTTCATTCATACTCCGCGACATAACTCCTTTGCTTTGATCCGTTTGTGTACATGACAACAAAGCCTATTTAACTTTTGAGCCACAGAATGACTGAACTGCAGAGCACCTGCAAATGAAGCTCTCAGTATTCATCCGAAATGAGCAGCGGTGCAGTCTGCCATGAGCGGGTGAAACAACTGCAACAGATTATCCTCGGGTGGTTTTATGGATATACTGTATATGGAGAGCGATGCTGGTATCTAACAGCGAATTCCCGACAAAATGACCTACTAGAAAAACTCATTCATATTTAGTGTTTTCGTGTTTGCTTGGGTGTTGTTGAAAGAAAACATTACAAACCAACATATTGTTAAAGATTTGGCTATGTTCCCTGCATTCTCGGGTTTGTTTTATGTGCATGTCTTTTCTTATTCCCATTAATAATTTGGTCAAATTAAGATTGGGTCATGTCACAATGTTTAGTCCATGTTTATATGAAGCAAGAGTTTGAAAGATAGGCTATGATTGAAAACAACGGTGAGAGAATGAGAGAGAGAGAGAGAGAGAGAGCTTATAGGCCTTCAGTCATCTGTAATCAGTTATACCGTACCTGTTAGAACCCCCCACTCACAATCTGTAAGTCAACAGATGAAAGAAGCATATTCACCATCTATCTCTGTAAAATTAAGCAAAACTGATGGTTGATTTTTACAGTTTTGGCCTTAACCCCCTGCCTTCCTCTTTTATGAGCGTCTTAATCCTCTTAGTAAAGACGGTTATTTTCTCTAGATAATTCCTTCAAGAAAACTAAGATAAAGGACATGAAAGGACATGAGACATTTTTCTATTTTCACTGCAGAAGTGCAGAAGAAAGTGGAAAGAAAATGAAATTTTAACCTCAAGTCCAAGAGCTCCTCTTAACATTTAAAAAAGACAAAATGACTTTCAGGCACACGCACTCTCAAATGAATAGACACCAACAAAATATTACTTCTGCTCACACTTCACCAAGGCCAGACTAATTAGGCTAAAGGGAGGGGTGGGTGGGGGTCAGGTCCCACTCCTCACAGCCTTTTAAGTGCAAGTACAATGCTGTTACAATTCCAAGTGCTGCCCATCCACAGGCCAGACAAAGACTGACAGTACAGTCACAGTCTCAGACATTAATTACGTAAAATCTCCTTATATAACAACTCGACAAGGATAAGTGTTTACTTGTGTGTCGCCCTGAAACAGTGAACGTCTGTGTACATGCATGAGAGTCGTAGCATTATGTGAGGAAATCCATGTGTGTGTGTGTGTGTGTGTTTGTTTGTTCGTTTTTTTTCTTTGTGTTTTGACATTTTGCCCGAGTCTGTGTTGAGTACATCTGTAAATGCCCGTTCACAGATCACAGTTGATGCAATAAAGAACGCGAGCAGGGATGCTGAAACTGGCGAAGGTCACCGAGATATGTTTGGAAAAATGGCAAAAAAACAAACAACAAAAGAATCTCCAAATGAATTTTCCTTCTTTCTAGTTCATGAAACCCCAGAGAGACAGAGAGAGAGAGACAGAGAGAGAGAGAGAG
>NW_019472487.1:0-1727 GCF_002814215.2 Seriola lalandi dorsalis
TTGTGACTAGAGGGGTTTCCATGTTTCTCTGATGGCGGGAGAGCGACTCATATGAGAACAACGTGGTCCACACCTGGACATTTTTGCACTGTATAACTCAACACCACCTACATCCAATGACGCATTAAACTTCCAAGAGGCTTGGCAGGCTATAATGTTACAAATAGCAAGTTAGCAAGAAGACACAGAACCTATTGTATTTCTGTGAAAGGAAGCTTCCACTTTTTGCATTTATGACATGGGACAGCTCTTCTGAGTCTCTGACAAGCTGACAAGCTGTTGGCTTGCTGTTTTCATGATATGTTTACTGACTTACTGCGCAATACACAATGGAAATGAGTGTTTGCTAATCACAAGACCTCCAAAGAGTTGATTCAAACTAAATCAAATAAGTAAATCAGATTTAGTGCATAATTTAGCCAGGGATTTCAGGATTTAAGTTTTTAAAAAAGCAGTCACTGGAACAACTCAGAGATAAATTATGCACATCTATTGAGCAACTGGTTTTAAATGACCGATATTTGTCAGGCGGCGACTGTCTCCCAGGTTTGTTGCTAAGGGTTTAACTATTTGGTCAAAACTTTGGCCTGGCTACAGGTCTGCAGAGGCATATCTGTATGTCAGCCATAGTCCTCAGCTGGACTCTTAATGGTTGGTCCTTAGAGCCCAGAGAGTCAATCTGCTGTGGCGCTAATGGGTCCACACTCTTGCCATCACCTCATCACTCAGCTTCTGGGAAGTATGGTTAGAAAAAAAGGCCGTGAAATCCTTGCTAAGATTTTATTCTTCACCTTAATAATAATCGTCAGGGTCGTTTTGCTGCTGTGTAGTACAACCTGTAAACGCAGCAAGTTCTCTCCGTATTCATGCAGTTTGAGTGTTTCAAAGGCATCTCTATGGTTGCATCTGGATTTATTTACGGACTTATGAAGACGATTGTTTTCTTTTTGGATTAAAATAGTGAAACTTGAAGGTAGTGCCTATTTGAGAGATGTAATGACCCATTTGTTCTGTTCTGATGGACATCTCTTTCATTTGCATTTTATCCTGTCACTTCACCTGCACACAGCATTCAAGTTAAATTCTATATAATCTAAATATAATGAAATATACAAGACTCTTGCTGTGTCTCAAATCAGATACTTCAGTCAGTACACTCACATGTAGTATGTTTGAATTTCAATAGGGTAGTGTTGTCCCAAATCAAACAGTGTCATTGTGCACTCACCGTAAATTATGTTTGCAACATGTGATCACGATTGTCGCCTCCTGCTGGCGAACGAAAATGTTACTGTCATGGAAATAAGGACGCCATAAGCACTCACAAATTTGAAAATCCATTGGGGGCCCCTCCCCTTCTGCTACATAGCTAAGGCGGCGACTGTTGAGGGAGAGAAGTCTCCATCGTTTTACACTCGACTTCTTGAACAATTTGAGTGCCCCATCCAGGTACATGTAGTGCACTGCATGTTGCTGTAGTTGTCCGTGTGAACACACTCATGCACTCAAAACAACAAGTGTGAGCATGGAAGTATGTGGATTGAGACACAGCATAAGAGTCTACAGCCTTGCAAGTCACTGTGACACTGTACTTAGGCACAATATAGTCAAAATGGCATTGCTACCATGCTGATGTTTAGCAGGTAATGGGTTCACTGTCCTAGCACAGAAAGTGCAGCTAATGTCGGTAGGAATGATAAATGGTTTATTGTGGTGCTACACGAGAA
>NW_019472488.1:0-1081 GCF_002814215.2 Seriola lalandi dorsalis
CTGCTCTCCATCATCTGGTACTTCCGATTTTCCCAGTACTCCCATTGGACATCACCTGCTGCATGGGAAGCCGTCATGTCCTTGTCACTGTCACTGTCAGGATGAAAGCAAGTGGCTAGTGCTACATCTTGTGGCACATGGCTGTTCATGCCATCCCCAGTTCATCTGCCAGAGTTAGGACTTTTATTGTTGCAAGAAACGTGGATAAGTTCAGAAAAACACATAAAAGTAAAGAAATCAACAATGTAATTAATGTAACACAGTTCCCTGGATGTGTTTTATCCCGCAAAAGAAACATCCTCTTTCTTACATTGTACAAGTGTTTTTTTTTAGCGTGTGAAGACTCGCAGATTTTCGTCAATCGTGTAAATGAGAAAAAAAAAACGTGTGGAGGTAAGCACTGTGCCTGACGAGACATCAAGAGACGACAAGGTGCCTCTAAATCCGCTGTTTCTTAAACTCTCTTTTCAAGCAAAAGTGCCACTTTGACAAGTTTAAGGAGAAGCGAGGGAGATGATCTGTGCATTTTGAGGTCACAGGGGAGGGAGGTGCTCACTGTTTTACATCCTGTTGAAAAGATTAGACTCAACTCTCACCTGCTGGAACGACTTCACTTTCACTCGGTGAGGATGGGTGGGGGTGCGTGTGTGTTCTTGAACTTCCAGATGTCTTCCACATTATAAAGATGAGTGAAATCCTTCAAAGTGGGGACATTGTGCTGATCTTCAATTCTTCAAGGGGTATTTGAAGGTTAACGCTTGAGTACATGGTCAATATAAGAACAGTCTGCAAAAGTAAAGTGAATACAGAACATGTAGTTGTGTCTAGTGTGTGTGTGTGTGTGTGTGTGTGTGTGTGTGTGTGTGTGTGTGTGTGTGTGTGTGTGTGTGTGTCTGTCTGTTTATGTGTTGGTAGGAGGTGTGCATGTGTCTCTGCTTTGTGTGTGTGGGTATGCATGCAAAGGCTGCAGCAACCACACACAGACAGGTAAAGGAATAGCATGAGAGGAAAAAAAAAAGAGATGAAGAGTGCTGTGTGTGTTTTTGTGTGTGTGTGTGTGTGTGTGTGTGTGTGTGTGTGT
>NW_019472489.1:0-1727 GCF_002814215.2 Seriola lalandi dorsalis
TACAGACTAACAGACCCGCACCTCCACCTCTGCATCTTCATGTCAGCCCACATGTCTGTCTGTCTGTCTGTCTCTCCCAGTCTGTGTCTGTTGACCTGTCTAACACTACCCCCCAGTCTGAGTTATGTGCTTGAATATCCATCTGTATCTGTTAATGTTTTTGTCTCTCTCTCTCTCTCTCTCTCTCTCTCTCTCTCTCTCTCTCTTTTTGTGGCTCTTAACTGACAGATTTACTCCCTGAGCCTCTGTTTGTCTGTTGCTAATTCTCTGTCTGTCTCATCGTTTTGTCTGTTTATGGACCCATCTCACCGCCAGTCTTCAATATTTTGTGACTGTCTGTACATCTCTCTCTCTCTCTCTCTCTCTCCATCGCTCACTTCTGATACAGCATGCGTAACAGAGCGTTGGTTCGGCTCGGTCGTGGTGGGATTATGTAACTCTCCATTCGCCTTTGGACTCTCCCTTGTCTCAAATGCACGCATGCACACACAAGACGTGCAATTCTGGAAAAAGAGAGAATTACAGGTTTATTCACTTAAAATTAAGATTATGCTTTCCCCTCACAGTTTTTAATAAAGTTACTGCTTCTGTAATCTCTTTGTGTCTGTTTTAAGATTTGTTTTTCTCTAAGGTTTGTATGGATTGACAGGCAGAAGAGACTTTCTGAGTAATCTTTTTGTGACCATCATAGCTGTATTTTGTGGTGACTGATAAATGGTGCTGTTGTTGTGCAGTGTTGCAACAATTTCTCACCAACAATAGCAGGGCTTTCTTGATTGAGACTCATTTTGCTTCTGATTTTGTTGTTTTCCTGAGACTTTTTTTTCAGTCTGTTACTCTTCTGTGTCACATGTCCCCTGCTTATTCAGAAACTGCAGGATTAGATTGCATTTAGGCAGGAATAATAATGGACCATGAGTTGTTTAGCTAGAAATTGTGTTCAGGTGCATCCTGTTTGCTTTAATGTTCCTTGAGATGTGTTGGAGCCCACCTGTGGCAAATTGAATGGACTCGACATAGTTTGGAAAGGCACACACTCGTCTATATAAGTTACCATAACTCACAGTCAAGATAAACCATGAAGTCTTATAGGAATATAATATGTGTTCCCAGGAGCACAGCAGCTTCAATAATTATCATTATTATGATAATTATGATTATAAGTTTTGAACCACCAGGAGTCTTTCTAGAGTTGGCCTGCCGCAACTGTGCAAAGAGAGTGTTGTTGAGGGAGTTGACCGAGAACCCAATAGTCACTTTAACAGAGCTTCAGAAGTCCTCTACAGAGATAAGAGAACCTGCCGGAAAGACGACCACCTCAGCAGCACTCCATCAGTTCTTTATGGCAGCTGAATGGTGGAACATCTGTGGAGAGACCTGAAGATGGCAGTTCACGGCCGCTTCCCATCCAATCTGATGGAGCTTGAGAGGATCTGCTGGGAAGAATCGGATAAACTGCCCAAATCCAACTGTGCTAAGCTTGTAAAGACTTACCCAAGAAGACTTGAAGCTGAGATTGCTGCTGAATAGCTGAGAGTACTGAATAGCTTAATGAGAGATTTTTGATTTTTAATATATTTGCACATATTTCTAAAACCATTTTATTTACTTTGTCATTATGGGTTCCTGAGTTTAAATTGATTGGCAAAACTTTTACCATTTAAAATCCAATCCATTTAAAATTAAACATTCATCACAATAGAGTGTGCAAAAGGTGAAGGGGTCTG
>NW_019472490.1:0-1775 GCF_002814215.2 Seriola lalandi dorsalis
TATATAGACAAGGGAGGCAAGGGTGATTGAACACAGGTGAAACACATTAGGGCGGGGCAGACAATCACAGACACAGGACCAAGACAGGAAGCAAAAACACTGACACACATGGAAACCAATTACAAAATAAAACAGGAAGTGCAAAAACTCCAAAACAAAACTAACAAAAAGTGTCTGCCATAGCAAACCATGACACTTTGTATTGGCATACAGTATTGTTGTGTCGCCAATGAAGTGAAGTGCATCAAGTGCAATTTCCAGTCCACGCTCTGAATTGACAGGCTGTATAATTTCAGCTATATCCGTCATCTTTTGGCTGGCTGGATGTTGCCAGGAAACTTAAGGTTCTTTATCTTGAACATTTGGCATCGTTCCATACCGTGACTGACCTGATCATTAACAGTCACCACTGAGGTTATCACCCCTCAGGTCTCTGGCTTGACAGGAAAATGACTGTTTTACTGTTTCATGACATTTCCACACAGTTCAGGCTGCTCCTCTATCAATATCTCACAATGGCTCCAGTTAAAATGATGAAGGCCGTTGCTGCCTGGTCCTGACTCCTCCTGCCCCTTACACTGCAGTGGCAGAATGAGTTTCCTTTCTGTCACAGCCGCACGGTCTCTGCCCATTTTCTAATACCTGCAGAAACCCTGCCTCTACTGACTCCCCCTCACCTGCGTATAACACAGCCAGGCTTGTAATGTACACTGCATAACCCTGAACATAACACCCACGCACTCTCACTCAAACATTCCGACTTGCAACATAATGTTACTGTCATGTTGTTTTTTTTTTACTGAAATCACAGCTTAATAGTATTAATAATTATTATATAACCACTTAAGTGGCCTAATAAAAGTTTTATTTTTATTGCTCTCACACCTTTTCCTCTGATCCTTTAAATCAGATCCTGACATGTCTTTCTTTTCAAATTGTGGATCTCTACATCACGTGATCATGTTGGATGATGTTGTTGTCTGATGTCTTAAACACTTAAATCAATAACTCACAGTTGGGTATTATTATGTTCTGTAGCAAAGAAAGTAATACTATTTCCTCTCTGTCTGTGTTTTTACTTATTCATTATATAGCTGCTGCCTGTAAATGAATGATGAACCTTTCTTTGCAGGTTATCTCTCAGAGGAATGTGTCTTATCTCTTTCTTCACATATCATCTGAAAAAACAAAACAATACATATTGAAGTGGTTTCAATGAAGAGGGCTTGTCATGTTCTAATTAAAAAAACACAACAAGGTTGTTTGGTGTTGTTGACCTCTTTGTAACAGCTTTGATGCTCTTATGGCCGCAATAAACGTGGGTTAAAAGTCAGAGTGTCCTGGCGGTTCAGCTGTGATCTCTTGTCTTATCAGAACCAAATTGAGGACAATTGAGACAAAGAAAATCTTTGTGCCAGTGACAGAGTCTCCACCTGGTGGAGCAATGGTTAACTTTCTGTCTAATGAATTATGAAAATCCAAAGGGAAATGGCTCAAATATGCATAACCTATCAATCGTCAAAATATCTTTGCCTCTGCCTTCTTGAGGAAGACTGGTTGACTTGCACAATTTATATTTATTATATATATCACCTGAAACAAACGGTCAGAGGACGTTTGATGTTTTTGTCCCGAGGGACCTTTAAAATATTCCATAGGTCATAAATTCTTCCAGATTGTCCAATAGGGTTTCAGAGGGAAGTGATTGCTGTGATATCAGAAGAAAATGAGACTTTGCCTCAGATCCAGGCCGACCCTCAGCACTCTGCAGCCAA
>NW_019472491.1:0-1727 GCF_002814215.2 Seriola lalandi dorsalis
CCTTCCGGATCCTGGCAGCTGATAAGGTATGTGTGTGTGTTTGTGTTAGCGTGGCTTACCGGCACATGGGCAGATATTCTTAGCCAACACTAATCTATTCTATTCCAGTCATTATTTCCAAGAATTTGCCATGCTAAGATGATTTATGATCTACCATTTTGTTCATGAGCTAAAAATAGAAAGTTGGTATTAGCGTGAATCTTCCTGTAAAACATGCCTGAAACACATCCTCTTTCCACCACCACAGCCCTACATACTAGTGGAGGAGCTAAGGAGAGAGCTTCCTCCAGAACAAGCAGAGTATTGCATCATGAGGATGCCGCCTTACGCCGGCCAAGGAGCACCACCAGGGGCACTGGACTACACCGCCTTCTCCACCGCGCTCTATGGAGAGAGCGACCTTTAACTAACTAGAAAACTAGAAAACCTTTAAACTACTGACCGTTTACCTAACCACCCCCTCCATGCCTCCCCTCCATCTCTTGATGAATTTAAGGAATCTATAAAAAAGTTGGATCAAATATGTTGAATGAAATGTGTTTGTGACCATACCGAGTTTTTGCTGATTAGTTTTCTGACGCATTCGATTGTCTACAAGCTTGCCGAGCATTGTCATGTGTCTCAGTGCTCTTCTTATGTCCTCTTGGATAAAACACGCCCCCTAAACCAATAGAAACTGCCAAGTTCAAATTATATTTTGAGAAACAATGCATTGTACATTTTACCGTGTGTGTTTTGGTATTTGTGCAGAAAGTAGAGTTCTGTGATTATGGTGAAACTAAATTCGCACAACCAAAAATGCAGATCACTTGGTAATGCTCCTACAGCAACAGGATCATGGCTTTTCAGTAGTTTATCATTTGAAGAAATGAGACATAAAAATCCTGTTTCATCTAGCCCCGTCATGTATTGTTTTCATATTTCCGCACAGTGCCTTTGTTTTGGGAATGCAATCTCCTGATAAGGCATTTTGAGATACTTAAAGTGAATTACAGTTTGTAAAAGCAATTTCAAACCAACTGCCATCCAACAATAAACACAGTGGGAAATGGGTTCCCAAAGGGCTAAAAATACATAGCACTAACAGAGGAAAAGTGGGAAACCACATGAATACAAAAGTAAATGTTTACAATTGTTCAGTGCAGAAAACACAGGAGACTAAATGTGCGGTTTTCATGAGTAACATGTTTTAAGTTAAAACATTTTCTCTGGCAGCAGCAAACATGTTAACGGTTACATGTGCCTAGAAAATACTACAATAAATACACAAAAATAAATACACAAATAAGCATCAAGTGATTTCCCAATTTTCCTTTGACACATTTTAAGGCCTATTGTTAGTAGAAATATACATCAATTTATCCACTTTTGTCCATATTAAAAGCTGTTTGGCGACATGTTACCTTTCACTGTACTCATGTTGTATGCTGTAAAAATTAAGAAATTGTAGTTAAATACTACTACTACTATAAATGTCATTCATACAGCAAATAGACCTGACTTGATACTAACTCTATGCTAATAACATTCTGCTACAACAATCTTTATGTAATGCTCTGAATGAATTAAAATGATAGCATTCTGTGTTTGTGATTTCACACTCATGTAAGTGAGCTGAAGTATTGTGGAAGTGATCAAAATAATGAAATTTACCCTTTCACACAAACTGAACCCAAGGCTCTATATTATATTTAGATGCAAGCAATGCCCTTTAAAAGAAAAGTTTA
>NW_019472492.1:0-892 GCF_002814215.2 Seriola lalandi dorsalis
CATGTAGGGAAGGGAAGTAGTAAGTAGCTCTTTTGAAGGCAGTGTTCAGCAGTTGCAGGGGTGCTTTTAGATGTATGGAGCTGGATGCAGAGCTAAAAGATTAACTGTGCGTGTGTAATGTGTGTGTGTTTGAGTGTGTGTTAAAGCGGGTTACTTCTCTTTATACCTGCTCTTAGGAAAGATCTATCCGTTCTCAAACCCCGTGGGACATTAAACATAGCAAAAGTGCTTCAGGACTCACTTCTGCGAAATCTATTTTCTTTTAAAGATGAGAGTGGTATGGCCTAAGCATGTCAATATGACAATGTGTGTGGATAGAGGAGGAAAAGGGGAGAGAGCTAGGCACATCATTGGATTATGGAGAGAAAGGTAGAGAGGGGTAACAGGGAGGGGCAGCACCAGTGAGAGTAAGCCCTTTCATCTCTTTCTGACGTCTTCAAAGACAATGAGCCTCACCCACTGCTCTCTGTGTTGACATTAACACACTGCACACGCACACACACTGAGCCAAAGATCTGAAAGCGCACACACTATTCAGACATACATGTATCTCCCCTCACATGTGAGCTACCTCACCACATGTCCTCTAAGTGGGTGAATGTCAATGAGGACACTATTAATAACCTAAAAGGTATTCGCACCATTGCTTCCCTCCCACCAGCGTATGGCCGTATATGTACAGTTCATGGGAGTACATGGGTGTATTTACATGTCACGAAGCTCGGTATTGCAAACGTACTCTTCCCGTCTCCATCTCTCCACTGCCGACTCTACTGATGGGAGACTATATCAAAAGAGGAAATGTTTTGAAGCCAACAGGGGATGTGGGCGGGAGGCAACACAAAATACTGCTTGAGGACGAGCTGACAGAAGGAAAAAGAATTTTATCAGT
>NW_019472493.1:0-1727 GCF_002814215.2 Seriola lalandi dorsalis
GTGTGTGTGTGTGTTTTTTTTTAAAGACTGCTTTGCAGTGGACTAAGTTGACTGTTACACAAAGTCAGAGGTAGAGGTGAACAGGTTTTGTACTTTACTGAACTGTACTGGGACTGCAAATCATTTTTTCACTATTAAATAAAATGTTTAACTATATAAAATGTAAATAAGGACTCTGAACTCTGCCGCCCAACTGCAGAATATGCCTCAGCATCTATTCATTGCTCTCCAAAAGATGCAGCCATCTGTACTGACAGAAATACTATGATTGTTGTGTATTGTGTAATATGTCATGTTGTTATCTGTGTGTGTGCAGTCAAATCAAATCTTTCAGTATTTCACTGTAGTGTAATACAGTATTTAAAGGTGTAATATTTTTTCACATCGAGAATTATCTTAATAGCTTTTTTTTAAATAAGGGACTTGAATAATTTTTTCCACCACTGAACAACATGAATATCATTGTTCAGAGGAGGAGGAGGTGGACAAAATGATGGAGCAGAAGATGAAGGAGGAGGAAGAGAGGAAGCGGACAAAAGAAATAGAGGAGAGGATGTCCTTGGAGGAAACCAAAGAACAGGTTGGAAAAAAGATGAAAATTATGTAGAAGTTTAATGTTTATTTGTGGTCTGTGCTTCCAATTCTACTCTCTACTCTACTTTACCCTGAGTTTAGACATTATATATGGTAACAATATATGGCAATCCCAACCCCAATCTAAACTTCAGGTAATGAAGATGGGTGAGAAACTTCAGGGACTCCAAGAAGAGAAACACCAGCTCTTCTTACAGCTCAAGAAAGTTCTTCATGAAGAGGAAAAGAGACGCAGAAAGGAGCAGAGGTATTGTAATTTATTTAAAATTCAGTCATTAATCCCAGGGTTTTACTGAGGTATTCCTAGTATTCAGCTTCATTTCTGTGACCCCTGTCTTCTTTAGTGATATCACAACACTGACATCGGCCAGCTACCAACCCAGTTTGCCCATGCACGCAGGGCAGCACCTCCTCAGCATTCAAGGTGAGATACACTTCAGGTTCTATGCATCACCAGATCTTATCTGGGGTTATATGGGAAATTATCATTGTCTTCCATCATTAAGATCAGTCAGCTGATCCTTCTCTTTGCCTCTCTCAGGCAGTCCAGTCAGCCACAGTCGACCTGGTGCGCTGCTTGGTGAACGGAGCAAACAGCTGTTCCCAGCTTCTGTGATTCCAGTAAGTAAAGGAGTGTTTTAGTAAAGAGAGAAATTTAGACACCAGTCATTCTTATCTCCTTGTCCTCCTCCTCTTTCAGACACGTCACTATCAGACGCCTGGCTTCAGCTCGGGCTCAGCAGAACACGGGCAGTTCAGTGGGGGTCAAGGGGTCCATGAGCCCTATGGGGTGGCCCAGGCCCAGCATCCCTCCACCTACGCCCCTGGACCATCTGTACCTGTCAGTTTTGCAAGCAGCTCCCAGATCAGAGGTAGAGGACGTGTGTCTGTTTAAGTGTCACACATCATCTGTAATAGTAGAAAGCATGCAGTTACATGTTCACTTGTGCTTGCTGTGGTATATTTAGAGATCAAAAATTTGAACAACAGCAAAATGAGGTGTAGTGATTGTAGCGAGACTCATTTGCTCTTGTTCTCCCTCAGGTGCGTCTGCGTTTCAGGCCATGCAGTATCTCCCCCACCAGCAGCCCGGCTACCCCGTCCACAGTCACTTCACCTCTCAGCCTGGTCAG
>NW_019472494.1:0-1726 GCF_002814215.2 Seriola lalandi dorsalis
GTGTGTGTGTGTGTTTTTTTTTAAAGACTGCTTTGCAGTGGACTAAGTTGACTGTTACACAAAGTCAGAGGTAGAGGTGAACAGGTTTTGTACTTTACTGAACTGTACTGGGACTGCAAATCATTTTTTCACTATTAAATAAAATGTTTAACTATATAAAATGTAAATAAGGACTCTGAACTCTGCCGCCCAACTGCAGAATATGCCTCAGCATCTATTCATTGCTCTCCAAAAGATGCAGCCATCTGTACTGACAGAAATACTATGATTGTTGTGTATTGTGTAATATGTCATGTTGTTATCTGTGTGTGTGCAGTCAAATCAAATCTTTCAGTATTTCACTGTAGTGTAATACAGTATTTAAAGGTGTAATATTTTTTCACATCGAGAATTATCTTAATAGCTTTTTTTAAATAAGGGACTTGAATAATTTTTTCCACCACTGAACAACATGAATATCATTGTTCAGAGGAGGAGGAGGTGGACAAAATGATGGAGCAGAAGATGAAGGAGGAGGAAGAGAGGAAGCGGACAAAAGAAATAGAGGAGAGGATGTCCTTGGAGGAAACCAAAGAACAGGTTGGAAAAAAGATGAAAATTATGTAGAAGTTTAATGTTTATTTGTGGTCTGTGCTTCCAATTCTACTCTCTACTCTACTTTACCCTGAGTTTAGACATTATATATGGTAACAATATATGGCAATCCCAACCCCAATCTAAACTTCAGGTAATGAAGATGGGTGAGAAACTTCAGGGACTCCAAGAAGAGAAACACCAGCTCTTCTTACAGCTCAAGAAAGTTCTTCATGAAGAGGAAAAGAGACGCAGAAAGGAGCAGAGGTATTGTAATTTATTTAAAATTCAGTCATTAATCCCAGGGTTTTACTGAGGTATTCCTAGTATTCAGCTTCATTTCTGTGACCCCTGTCTTCTTTAGTGATATCACAACACTGACATCGGCCAGCTACCAACCCAGTTTGCCCATGCACGCAGGGCAGCACCTCCTCAGCATTCAAGGTGAGATACACTTCAGGTTCTATGCATCACCAGATCTTATCTGGGGTTATATGGGAAATTATCATTGTCTTCCATCATTAAGATCAGTCAGCTGATCCTTCTCTTTGCCTCTCTCAGGCAGTCCAGTCAGCCACAGTCGACCTGGTGCGCTGCTTGGTGAACGGAGCAAACAGCTGTTCCCAGCTTCTGTGATTCCAGTAAGTAAAGGAGTGTTTTAGTAAAGAGAGAAATTTAGACACCAGTCATTCTTATCTCCTTGTCCTCCTCCTCTTTCAGACACGTCACTATCAGACGCCTGGCTTCAGCTCGGGCTCAGCAGAACACGGGCAGTTCAGTGGGGGTCAAGGGGTCCATGAGCCCTATGGGGTGGCCCAGGCCCAGCATCCCTCCACCTACGCCCCTGGACCATCTGTACCTGTCAGTTTTGCAAGCAGCTCCCAGATCAGAGGTAGAGGACGTGTGTCTGTTTAAGTGTCACACATCATCTGTAATAGTAGAAAGCATGCAGTTACATGTTCACTTGTGCTTGCTGTGGTATATTTAGAGATCAAAAATTTGAACAACAGCAAAATGAGGTGTAGTGATTGTAGCGAGACTCATTTGCTCTTGTTCTCCCTCAGGTGCGTCTGCGTTTCAGGCCATGCAGTATCTCCCCCACCAGCAGCCCGGCTACCCCGTCCACAGTCACTTCACCTCTCAGCCTGGTCAG
>NW_019472495.1:0-891 GCF_002814215.2 Seriola lalandi dorsalis
AAAAGATAAAAACTACTGAGCCTTAATCAACTTGTCCATATGTGTGATATACTTCCTGACCACAACGTTACAGATATTTGTACACCACGAAGGTATTCATATACAGTTTAGATACACCCAGTGAGATGGACATTTACCCTTTAACAGTCAGATAGTGGGCATCAAAGGTCACATATAGCCGTAGTAGATTGTACTGAGTTTGGACTTGACCTTTCACTGACCACTTAACTAGGCTATTACATCATTACCTGACCTGTTATGAATCCCAGAACCATTCTTAGAACCGTATGTAGCAATTCTAACAATATCCACATAAAGACAAATACAGCTAACCCCAGAGTACAACTGAAGCCCTTTTAGGAGGAAAGCCCTACACACAGCACAACAATGATGTCTGGGTGTGTATATGTCAGGGATTTATTGGCTAGGCCATAAAAAGAAATAACTATATAACAGGGCGGGTAGAAAAAAACTGTGGTGTCTGGGAAATTTACCTCATCATAAGTAATTTTGATTATCAATAAATATAGAATCTAAAGGAAAAGTCTGATAAATCACATCTACGTAAACAACTGATCAAAGCACTTTGTAAGATATTTAACATAGAAAGTGGCCATACATTTTAATTTCAAATGCCTTAATTGTATGTATGTCTTATAACTGGTGTAGCAGCACTTAAAGAAAATGTTTTCATGTAATTCTAAGTAAAGGTGAGTATATCTGCTACTTTAAACCACACACAATGATCAGCCCTGACCATGACAGCCTGTATGTGACCTAATTCTGTGGAGGACCTTTGACAACTTCAGTGTCGGGGTGAGCCGTTACTCCCATGTTCCTCCTGCTCACAGCCTCAGCAAAGAGAGGTCAGCCATAATGAGGACACACTGA
>NW_019472496.1:0-891 GCF_002814215.2 Seriola lalandi dorsalis
AGCACTAGCTGGCTAGTTAGAATAAGTTAGAAGTGAGATGGAATATGAAGTTTGCAACTTGTGACTTGTAGCAGTAAAGAAGCCTAACTTAAAATGTTCATGTTTTCATGTAAAATGTGTTTTCCTACCTGATGCTTTAAAAAAACATTAAGCTTTCAGAGTCAGTCTGTCTCTTCAGAGTTCAACTAGAGGTTTTGATGTCCAAATACAACAATCTTACATTTGCATAGTTATATTTACAAACTATGGTTTTCAGATAGTTTTCATATATCATTTCAGAGCATTGTTAACACACCATATCCTACCATGTAACTTCAGTAAAACATCAATGTAAACTTGACCTCTGTTTAGACTGTATACGATTATTTTGGTGCATTGACATGATACTTAGATACTTACTTTTCTAACCAAATGTCTTCTGAACACAAACTGGCATTAGCAGATTAAAGTGTTTTCTTTAGTATGTACGGTGTATATGGTAACTTTCATTCAGAGTGGACCTTGTAATGTCATTGACAAGGACACTGTGTTTTTTTCCCCCTCCTATAGAACTTATGGAGCTCCTCCTGTAAATCTCAACATAAAGACAACAGGCTCCAGACCTTATGGACAAGGTGTCGCTCTCTGTTCTTAAAACTGTTGCTCTGACTAGTTTGTAGTTTGACCAACACAATTGCTTTTTCTTCTTTGTACTAATTTGCATTATTGTTTTGAGTAGCCACGAAGCTGAAGGGAGTGGATCTTGATGCTCCTGGAAACATTAATGGGGTTCCAGTGCTGGAGGTGGACATGGAGTCCTTTGAAGAGAAACCCTGGAGGAAGCCAGGTTTGTGTTTGTATTTGTGTATGTGTGTGTCTGTGTCAGTCTGTGTGTCTGTGTGTGTCTGTGTG
>NW_019472497.1:0-1726 GCF_002814215.2 Seriola lalandi dorsalis
GGCCAGCATGGATGCCAGCTGTGACGGCGCGGCTGCAGCCCTCCACTCGGTGATGAAGTGGAAGACAGTGCTGGCAGTGTTCATCGTGGTTGTTCTCTACCTGATTTGTGGAGGTCTAGCATTCAGGGCGCTGGAGATGCCATTCGAGAGCAACCAGAAGACCAGCATCACCCTAGAGAAGGCCTCGTTCCTGGAGAGACACCCCTGCATTACTTCTGACGAGCTGGAGGAGCTCATCAAGGTGAGTGCTTGAAATTGGAGATGAGGTTTTGTTGTTCATGTTTAACAGACTTTAAATAGAGTCATTTTCTTCCAGCTACTCAGACAGACTTGGAATAGTGCATAGCATTCGTTGCATCTATTCATCACCAACAGATTAGTGTGCAAGGGGACATGAAGATAAGAAAAATTAAATGAAAATTATCTTATGAATAATACCGAGTGTCATTCAATTTGATCGGTAGATAAAAAGATGAAAGTCTGAGACTGACCTTTAGAGCAGCAGTTTTATAGATGGTGATTGCTATCCGGGGTAATTAGGGGTTCTCAGGGTAATTAATTCTGGTTTCATTAGCTAATCACATGAGCTTGAAAAGGTTGGATGCTACTCCCTTTCATGTCCACACTGTCCTTCAGCAAATGAAGCTTTTAATTCCAACCTTTAGAACTGCTGCTACATTTTCAGAATAACTGCTCACGTGCAGGTAAAACATGCTGATGTAACGTCATGCGTCATTCTGCTTTCAGCAGCTAAATAACAATTTATTTTGATACTGAATAAAAAAGATTGACTCAATGGACTAATTCAGAGCAGGTGAGATTTCAAAGATCATCTGCATTCATCACAAACAAGCCTCCTGGCTTCTACGGAGCTTTCATTCACATGAAGATAATCAGATGCAGCTGAAACTCAGAAAAGAACCAATAAGTGGAGCTTTGAGTTGAGACCATTTTTGTCACATTTACTGTACTGAGGAAGTCCTCAGTTACATTTGCCGTAACTGTACTGTTACATTTACCGACTTCTTCCTCATGCATTTGTATTTATGTCTTCAGACATCATAGTTACAGACTGTATAGAATAGATGATTAAGTTGGAGCAGTTTAGCTGTTGTTGCTACAGAGACAGGTGCCTGAACATTATCTTTTTAGATGTTGTTGTTGGCTTCAGATCAAGGCATTTCTTATCTGTACCTGTTGCTTTCATTTCATTCTAGCATCTGCTGAAAGTTTAAGAAATGATTGTCAGCCCCAGTTTAGATTGTTGTTGCTAGTTAGATATAGTGGATGCAAGTGGGTGGGTTGAATTCGCCACAGAAGTACGCTCTGTCCTCTCGCTAAATCGAAGGCACCCACTGTTAAGGGTTACATTGAGCTCACAATGTTTTCAATAAAGCTGTGTTGCCATAGCAAGTATAATCATGCTAATTTATATGGATTTTCAATAGCATTTTCATTGGTTTTCTTCACGTTGTGTTGAAGAGTCAATAAATGGATTATACAGAGTCTGAAGCACCATCAGAATATACACCCCCTCCTCTCTGCCCCCTGGTTGGTTGGCAGTTGATGGGTAAATGTCATGAGCAGACTTAGAGGCAGGTCCATCCTTTAGCAGGAAGCACAGTAATGCCTTCAGGGTTGTTTACCACGGAGATATTCGTAATTCTCAGTGACACGTTGCGTCTGTTGGCAAATACACTGTACAGTACATGCAGTTTTATATTAC
>NW_019472498.1:0-2168 GCF_002814215.2 Seriola lalandi dorsalis
ACCTGGAGAGCCTGGACCATATGGTGAGTGCAAACTTAGCATCCAAAGTGCGCAGCCATTGTAATGTTATTAGCAACAACCATTAAGTTAAAATGTCTGTTGTCAGATTATGATTCTGACTATGATGTTGTTGATCCCTCTTGATGCATGTTCTCTCAGGTAGAGAAGGTGTAAAGGGAGAAAAGGGCTACCCTGGTCCTCCTGGTCTGGACATGCCGGGACCTCAGGGAGAAAAGGGAATCCCTGGGTTCCCAGGGCTTGCAGGCTCTAAAGGACTGCCAGGGCAACCAGGCTTACCAGGCAGGGATGGGCTGATTGGAAACCAAGGTGAGACAGACAAACAGCAAACACATTCACAAGAGAAAAAGAAATAAAACTACAAACTTCAGTGTTCTTTACTGTCTTTGGGTGTTTTTGCTCTCTCATGTAGTTTTTCTTGTTTTAATACCGTTGCACTTGCACATTAAATAAAGACACATGAACGCATACCTGCTGTTCATGTCATCAATGTAGTTAATGTCATCATCACCATTTTGTTACTGTGATTTGTATTTTTATCTGAAATATATTACCTTTGTTATCTAACTAATTTCAATGCATTTACTTTTCCATTTTCCGTTTGCTAAGTCTTAAGCTCTAAGGAATTATTGAAAAAAGGACTGCTGTTAAAAAGAGAAACTTAGTGAGCTTCACATGACTTTATGACCCTGCATAAGTCTGTTTTAAATAAGGGCTTCATCCACTACTACTAGTAGTACTATTAGAGAATTTACTGCATGTCACCAATTGTTCTTACCGCTAGGTGGCAGAAATTTATAAAGTTGAGTAATCAATCTACCATTCAATTTGAATGAGGAAGGAGAAGGATCGACTTTTAGGTGAAAAAAAAAATTCTCCAATTGGGGAGACTGCATTGGATGTGTTTTAATGATGATTGACTCTTCAAAATTTTAATTCTTTTTTATTTACGTTAATCTCACTGTATGTGTTTTTTTTGGCAGGTCCTAAAGGTGAAATGGGGGTCATAGGAACCCCAGGAGTACCAGGATTTCCTGGACCACCTGGTACACCTGGATCTCCTGGTCTGAGAGGTGAGTAAGATGCAATTATTATTATTATTATTATTAATATTATTATTTATTGTATCACAGTGTGAGCTATTCCTCTTTTTAGTTTTATCAGCAGCAATAACAATTCCTCTTCCCCACCATCTCTCTCAGGTGATCCTGGTATTACTGGACCAAGAGGTGATATTGGAGAGATTGGACCTAAAGGAGAAAGGGGAGAGCCAGGTCTTCAGGGACCTCCAGGAAACATGAGTGAAGTCGACATGGAGCACATGAAGGGGGAGAAAGGAGACATTGGAGACATAGGTATAAAAAAAACATACTGACCCTAAGAGATCATATAGAGATTTACTACAAACAGGCTGGATGATTCTGTATATTGACCGATAGTTTAAGAAATATTTTAATGGTTTATGTTTGTAATTCAATTTTCCTATCAGGTGACCGTGGAGTCACTGGACAGAAGGGCTTCCGTGGAATGCCTGGAGACCCTGGACTGCGAGGCAAAGATGGAGAGCCTGGATTACCTGGACAACCAGGTGAGTCACCTGACTATGGCATTCAAAAGACAAACATCAAAAGATGTTTGTAGAAAATGACGAGAAAGTAAATATTACTAACTTTTCACTTTCACTGATATGTGTTAGGTGAGAAAGGAGACCCTGGTTTTCCTGGTGAACCTGGCAGCATTGGACAACCTGGACAGAAGGGCACTGTAGGAGAGATGGGAATACCAGGTAAAAACTAACTCATATTTCACCCTGCAAGCACTTATGTATTGTAAACATAAAATTCAGTCCACTAAACACAAGTCTATTAACAGCTGTATTGACCATATTTCAAGTAAGGGAAAAGCTAAAGTTGACATTTAATATGTTAAATGCAAGTTTACTAATATCTGCATTTTGTCTGCTTGTGTGTGCAGGTGTGAGTGGCCCAAAAGGTACTAAAGGAGATATTGGTAAATCGGGACATCCAGGATTCAGAGGCACAGATGGACAGAAAGGAGACAAGGGAGCAGCTGGTGAGCCAGGTATTGGGATCCCAGGATATCCAGGAGAAAAGGTAATCCCCTGGCTATATAAACTTGACTGCTTAGGT
>NW_019472499.1:0-888 GCF_002814215.2 Seriola lalandi dorsalis
ACAGCTCCTTAGTGCACACAACAGACGCCACTGGGATATTGCTTTCATAATCATTTTCACAGCTTATGTTAGTGTCAAAGTGAACTGGCCGTGCACATATTTATTCCCTGCTCACACAAATAAAATGCACAGTAACGCTGACTCCCGCAACTTGCAGTGGCCGGCAAAACAGACGCACATGAGCATAATCGTGCACAAAGTTTTAAGACATCCTCAGAGAAGCGTCCGGGGAGCAACGTGTCACGGGTGATGAAGGACGGTCCACTGACCCTACACTTTGACTCTCCTCATATACAGCAAACTGCAAATAACCATTTTTCTGCTCGTTTGTGAGTTCATAGTTCAGACTAAGGGTGTCACTTTTTATTCGATACACAAACTACCCTTTGAATGTGGGGGAAAGTAAAATATTCCATCCTTAATAACCTGTTCACATCTCAGATTCTCCATAGCGAGCCAAGACACCTGAAGAAGCTCAGACTAGGACAGACGACTCTTTCATCTGATCCTCCTGGATACCTCCCTGTGGAGACATTCCTAGACAAGTCCAGCTGGGAGGAGACCCTGTGGGCAGACCCAGAACACACTGGAGGGATTATATATCCCAACTGGCTTCAGGATCTCCCTGGAGGAGCGAGAGGATGTGCCAGAGGAGAGGGATGCCTGGGCCATCATGTTTATAGCTGCTGCTACCGTGACCTGGATCCAAATAAGTGATGTAAAACGGATGGATGTTCCAACCCGTCTTGTTTTAAGCACCTTGGGTAGACAGCAGGGTGAAGCCAGGTAACTTCTGTGACAGTAAACATAGCCGCTATTAATCTCTATCTTTTCGTCGGTGTCCCTTGCTCTTTCTTTGCCTATTTCTATCCTCTGTAAGCATGCTGC
>NW_019472500.1:0-1726 GCF_002814215.2 Seriola lalandi dorsalis
AGAGTGAATATTAGACTATTGGCTCCAAAGAAATCTGTCTAGTGGATGTCAAATGTTCGCCATATCAACTGTATGAGATAATAATATATGAATATCTTGTTTACAGGTCTTTCCACTCAAGTGGCCAAAGAAATCAGTTAATCCTGCTGTAAAGCTTTGGCTTGGGCATATAAAATGCAATAATTTAGGAAAATAAAAGACTTTCTCTAATCTCCACTATCCTTTATAGGAATTGGAGTCTCCTCTGACTAGTCTTCAGCTATTTCATTTTGCAGTTTTGAAGCCTATTTAAATTTTAATCTTGGCCCTTGAAAGTCAGCGCTATCATTGTGAATAGCAGATGGTCAGAAATGTTATCATCTCATCTCAGTTTCTGGTGAGTCGTAGAAGTCGTGAGGCAAACAACAAGGTGCCTAAAAGGAGTATGCAGAGGGGCTCCAAACCCCACAGACAAACTTTATTGTGGAATCATCATAATATAGAAGGATAATTTATTACACTTCATCTGACAGCCTTATGCTTCCAGCATATGGAGCAATACTCCAGTCAGAATCTGTATATAGAAAATCATTCACCAATATAGATCAAGGTACATGAATGTATTTGGGGTTTAAAGGTAAGATATGGACATTACAGACCTCATGCACTGCAAACACAGAACTATATGTGGAAGACTCCTATTGCAATGTCAAAAGTAGTTTACTGCAGATAAAAATTGACAAAGCTGTGAAGTCTCTTCAAAATGGAATCAACATCAAACGCCCTAACTGATTTGCTATTTTTGTATATTGTGATTGTTGGCGCATTTGTTGTTTGAATTGCAATCAAGCACACTCGCTTTAATGCAGCATTCTCTCTTGCAATCAGACACATTTAATGTAATTTTGCTGTGTTTCTATTTTAATCACAAATGTAAAGAGGGCTCCCACTACATCTTATCAAGGCATATCTATATATGCCATGTACAGAATGTTCATATATCATTTATGAAAGAAAATCAGACAATCAGTAACACCTTTTCATTTCTTCTCAACCCAGAATTCTTCCTGGAGCTGCTGGAGAACACAGAGAGGTCTCTGAATGAGATGTTTGTGAGGACTTACGGCAAGCCTTACATGCAGAACTCGGAAGTCTTTGAGAATCTGTTTGCCGAGCTGAAGCGCTATTACACAGGAGGGAATGTTAACCTGGAGGAAATGCTTAATGATTTTTGGTCGCGGCTACTGGAGCGCATGTTCACGCTGCTCAACTCCCAGTACGTCATCACTGAGGACTATCTGGAGTGTATCAGTAAGTACACCGACCAACTCAAGCCCTTTGGAGACGTGCCCAGGAAGCTCAAGGCTCAGGTTACCCGGGCATTCATCGCTGCACGCACATTCGTCCAAGGGCTCTCTGTTGGCCGGGAGGTGGCCCAGAGAGTGTCTAAGGTAAAAGTTCAAATTTAACTGCATTATAAAACACCCAATCAACTGCTTATTTCTGACCGTTGCAAACCCGCAACAATAATTTGATTTCACTTGCGGATTCTGATGGAAAATATTCAGTATTTGACCTCGGCTAAAATTAAGACTTGCTCTGTATCCTACATATATTTTAACAGGCCCAAGGTCTTGGTGTTTCTGCAGTGAGCACACATTTCCCCCTGGTTTTTCACTCGAACAAGTTCCTGCCAGATACTTTTCTGACTAATGTGGGCTCTCTTGCTGCATGTCTTCAGGAAGTT
>NW_019472501.1:0-1726 GCF_002814215.2 Seriola lalandi dorsalis
ATGATGATGATGATGATGATGATTACTGCATTATCATGAGCAAGACTGGAAACTTTTTTTTTTTACCAGAAACTCGTCCCTGATGAAGAACTTGGCTCGGGTCACTCTGGGGTCTTCATCAGCATCTGGAACAGCTGGAAACACATCGACATGTTTTTATACACAGAGGTCAGAGGTCATCACTTCTTTTACTTCAGTCAAAACTCATACAGAGGAAAGAGGAAAAATCACAGTTTGATCATCACGTTTTCTTATGTAACTACAGCTGTAATAAATGTTGTCAAGCAGAAGTATAAAGGAGCAGAAAATGGAAATACTCTAGTACCAAAACCTCAAACTGTACTTCAGTACAACACCTCTGTGTGTAAATATAGTATCTGTATCGTACCATCAACAGGGACCTGGTAGTTATTGTATTCTGGGAAATAATCCTCCAGTTTAGATTTTCCAGCCAGAATCTTGTCAGCCAGCACATCCTGTTTGTTTAGGAACAAGATCACTGAGATGGTCTTCAGAAACCTGCAGCCAATCAGAGCACAGAGAGGGTTAACGACAGCCAATCACACAGCATAGAGGGTTAACTACAGCCAATCACAGCACAGAGAGGGTTAACCTCAGCCAATGAGAGCACAGAGGGGGTTAAGTACAGCCAATCACAGAGCACAGAGGGTGAAGTGAAGAACCTGTTGGTCCAGATGGATCTGAAGAGATCTAGGGACTCTCGAAGCCGGTTGGTGGAGTTGTCCTCTCTGATCACCATGTTGTAGCTGCTGCTGGCTGCAACGAAGATGATGGCCGTCACATCTGAACAGAGAAGACAAACACACTGATCTCAGGACACCTCCTCTCACCTTCTTCAATGTGTCTGTTTGTTTTCTCACCGTTGAAGCACTGGATCCACTTCCTGCGCTCGTCCCTCTGTCCTCCTACATCAAACATACTGACAGACAAAGGACAGTCAGTGACAGTGAAGACCCGCCCCCTCTCTGCTGACAAACCAGGGTCTGAATACTATAACACCCAGCAGTCTTGGCCACCTTTCCTGTGGAGACACAGCCAATCAGCATCTGAACTCTGTCAGAACTGATCCAGGATTTATCAGTGATCAACAACAACCAGCCGCTGACCCTGAACCAGACAAGAGCCAATCAGAAGCAGAGATACAGGAAGCAGTGATGATCCAAAGAGCACCAGAGGGTGGAAGGGGTTTGTGTGGACAGGTTGTCCTGGGTTACGGTCACCAAGGCTCCCAGGTCCCAGAGGAGGGGCAAGACTAAACCTGATGAACAGCCATTTTTGGAATCGTGTCACTTCACCTGCACCAGGGACACCAGGGGTCCCTTGTGTGGGAGGGGAACAGCCCCAATCAATTACATGGGGTCCTCACCCTGTCTGCCCCCCACCCTGTTGTCCCCCCACTCTCACCCTGTTGACTCCCCAACTGCAGGGACAGGAGTCGGGTCATGTGCTACCTGGAAGGTGACCCCTGATCTAATCAACAGGTTCTACAGAGACCAACTTCTAATTTCACCTGACAACACAGCCTGAAGCTCTCTGATTGGGCGGTCCTTACAGCAGTGCTCTCTGGGAGTTGTAGTTTAACATTGTCAGACTGTGACCTTTGACTTTTTCTTTTAATCAAGAACTTTTCATTTGGACTCAACCTTCAAAAGCAGCAGTTACATAGAAGAGACAGGTGAGCGGTGCAGTTGGACATAGAGGGTGG
>NW_019472502.1:0-1726 GCF_002814215.2 Seriola lalandi dorsalis
AATTTTGGATGGTTGTTCATAAATGTATTACTTTATATATAAACATAGAAAATAAGTTTTAAGTATAAAAACAAATTTAAATAATTTCTAATCATTTATTGTAAATTTTCATTCATGAAACTCTGTTTTACCCTCTCTTCTATAAAATATATCACCTACGTGAGACTTTTTGTTCATTTTTTTGGTGAAACCGTGTCACAGAGCTTTTGAATTAATGTTGGGAACACTCTGGAGTCTGTAGTTCTGATTAAGAACACGATTACTGATGTCAACCTGCCCACCCTCCAGCACTTGTGGACCTCCTGAGTCAGGAAACAGGCTGGGTAAATCATTGCAGACAACTCACACTCTGGATATAACTTATTTCAACTTGTCACCTCCAGTGGGCACTACAGAGCACTTTACAACCAGGCACAAGGAGAGTTTCTCTCCACACACCAACACACCCATGAACACTAACTTTAGCCATGTGAGGCCTCAGTGCAGCCCATCTATAATAACAATAAATGCCTGTACATATTAGCTGTGTGTTTATGTTTGCTCATGTTTGTTTGGCTTTGTTGTCTTGTTCTAGTCACTGTGCAAATGTATACCTTGTGTGTGTCAACAGCCTACAGTTTATTAAGTACATCAACTGAGACTAATGCAGTTTAATCCAGCAGCCATGCAATAAATCCTACCTTCATGAAGGGTATCATTTTTGGTTTTTGTTGAAGCTGTTTTTCAGCTTTGGGGTTATTTTGGAGACAGAGGTCTGTGGTGCTGTTGTGTTATACTGACAGGTGTTTCTAATATTTTGTAGACTGAAGGTAGACTGAATGACATTAGGACCTCCACTATGGTAGATTTTATTGCAGGTTGTTGTATTAGACTACATTAGTTTTAGCTGGTTGTACCTAATAAACTTGTAACTTGGCCAATACGTTGATGCTGATTCTGATTTTATTCATATTATCTTACAAATATACAATGCCATATAAAAATATACTAAAATATTTTATTTCATAGGTCAACTATTTCGTCATTTTTTAAGTATGTCCTGAAAAGCACAATGTGGTTTGGTATTAATTACAGGAAAAATGGAGACAAAGTTGTGAGACTGTTATTTTTGTTTGTTCATTTAGTTGTGGTGAGTCTATCATTGACCTTCAGATGGATTGCTATGCTAGAAATTTCATGTTTAAAGGAAGAAATTGTAATTCAATAAAATCTGTTGCCAAACATAACTGACATTTCTATTCCAGACCTATGGACACTATAAAGTAGCAAGTGCATTTTATTACTGATTTCAGCCCACAGTGTGAAATGAGCGAGCGTGAAATGTTATGGCCGCATTGACAGTAAAAGCAGTGAAAGCTGGAAGAGCTGAAGCACTTGCGCCTGCGTACTCATATCAAAAATTACTAGAAGGGTCAATAGTTGATGCACATTGCAGTTAATTTAATCTAGACAACCAAACTAAGGTGCTTTCATTCGGAAAAGCCTCTGTTAAGTAAATTCATTTTAAGATTTTGGTTTAAAGACAAACCTGACCACTTCTCGAGGTCTAGTGTGGCTCAAGCGAAGCCGGAAGTTGCTGGGAGTGAGTCCTCTCGGCTCGGTAGTGATGACACACATCAGCACCAGCTTCTTCCAGAAGTTTCCTCGCTCGGTTTCCAGCTCGGCGGTAGCAGCTCGGACACACCTGTACGAACACTTTATATGTGGTTGTGTAGTTCAAGTTAAG
>NW_019472503.1:0-1726 GCF_002814215.2 Seriola lalandi dorsalis
CCAAGTTTATAGCATACTGAACTGGAAGGTGATTTTGTGGATCACGGTTTTGCTTATTTTGCTCTTGTGTGAGGCAAGCAAATGCCAGAGGTGATGGCATTTGAACGTCGTTCAGCAGGAACGTTTGTTGCTGAACTTTAACTGAAGTGAGGTAACTTTCTCTAAAGATTGGCTCTGAAAAAAATGATCTGAAGTGCTACTACTTGAACTACACAATTTTGCCCCAGAGTTTTCAAATTAATTGAAACTTAAATTTGTTGTGAATTAAATACTCCCTTATTAATTACACAGCTCAGATTCTGTTCTCCAGGCATTTTCGCCCACTTCTCCAACAAAACATCTAACTTCATGGCCAAAAAACCTGCTTACAGCATAGAGACATTGTACCTTTCAGAAAAATGTCCAATGGAATCCTCAATAAAAAGTCACAATATGCAAACTGTGCTCTCAGGCACACTTTTCTTCATGCAAAGTTGAACTCCTAGACACCACCAGTCAGATGAGCAATGGTCAATGTTAACTGTGTCTCTTGAAAGTCAGAAATACAGTCTGGCTGATGCCGGTCAATCCCAGGGGATTTACTCTTTATGGTGAAGCCTTCAATGTAATCCTTAAAAAGGTGTGATTTTGTGTGTCTGCACTTTAAAATGTTTTTTTTCACTCTGATTCAAGAAAATAAATGACAATTCTTAGTAAATGGAAGTTTAACACTGTTGAGATCACTATTGACTGCATTGACTGTATAATTTAAGCAATGAGCCCATGAAATGACATCATTATGAACTCGAACTAGTATACAGGAACTGAGACAATCCCCAAAATTTTATCAGTGTCCCGCTATTTCTCATTCACACGGTCTGGACAGCAATCATCATCTCCTCACCATTTATGCACACCAGCCAAACCCAGCATGTGGCCTACTGCGGCACTCAGAGTCTGATAATGAGCTAATGGCTAGTGCTCTACAGCCATTTGACTGACATGGCCAATCCGCAAGCTCTGTTTGCCTTTCACCTACTTGTGGCTCCGCTGTACTGCCAAAGCTCCCATTAATTCACCCCATGGGCGTTTTTTTAAGGCATCCGCAGAAAACCATTGAAACGCAACCTAAAACCTCAAATGGGCATGTCAGTGTGGGCTAAGTTTAAACTGGCACAGTGGAGTGTACTTTCCTCCACCTCGGGACCACTGAAGCTGACCTCTACATGCAGAGAGATGGTTTAAGGGATGTGCTTGCTGATGTGCCTTGGCTAGATGTGTCTGCTAGATCACTAACTGTGAGGAAATGTAGCATTGTCAGGTTGTTGTGGCGGGCTGTGTGGTGAGACTGGTCCTCACTTTTCCCCTCGTTCCTAGTCAACACAAATGCATCTTTCCAGGGGTCAAGACAGGAAAGGAAATCTGTTTAAGTGGGAAAAAAAGAAACGTTCTTCCAAGACCTTGTAAAATACCGATGTCTGGGGACAAATTGTTTGACTCAAATAAGCCTTGAATAAAGAGATTTTGGAAAAAGAAGAAAACCAAAATTAGCTGACAAAGGAAGAGATCAGTCGTTCTACAAAGAATAGAGATAAAAATAAAAACAGCTGACTAGCACTAAGCCTTTTAATCTTACTGGTTTGGAAATATAAATAGCATTTCTGGCAGTCATTTAAATTCATCAGTCTAAAACAAAATCATACAGTCTGCCAAAATGTATGACACAGACACTCTCCATGAGAACATT
>NW_019472504.1:0-1726 GCF_002814215.2 Seriola lalandi dorsalis
TGGAGAGGGTTCGTCTCCAGGATGTGGCCTTCAGGCGACTGCTTCGGGATCATGACCTGGGCTGCCACATCACCATCCCTAAATGTATTAAAGTATACACACAAACACATACACAGTGGGGTCCAAAAGACTCTTGGACCCCACTCTGTGTACACCTAAATCCCCTTTTTATCTACCAAGTTGCTATTTTTCTCGCAGGCAAAAGCTTGTCACAGCATGTTTTATAAAACACTTAACAAAAAAAACACATTCTGCCTGATTGATTTCGTACTCCTGCATTTTTGTCTTGGCTCTTTCTGCACAGTTTGCCTGTGTTTGTTAGCTCCTCTGAATTATGTAACAGTTTAGGAAGTGAGCCCGACAAGAGCAGGTGGAACAAGCAAGAAAATGAGCATATAAACTTATTAAGTTTTATTTAACTGTGACACCTCTGCCTCTTTTCAGGCCACAAGCACAAGAAGTCACTTAGGAAGAAGTTGGACTCATTATCGAAAGAGAAGAGTAAAGATAAAGGTAATGTGGGTTTAAATATACTTTTAATTGGAGCCATCTACAGTATGTTAAATTGGAGGGTAGTATTACTCTAATTTGCCTTTTTCAGTTCCCTATTACAGCATGATATTATAGCAGTAAAGAGGAAATCCCTCTTTACTGCTATAATATCAAGCTGTAATAGTGCACACCCTTATAAATTGTCTTTAGATATGAAAATTCGACTCAGTCAAATTTCCATACTAGTGAAGATAAACACGGCTCTCTTAGTTCTGTGGAAGAGCCACTGAGTGCTGTCAGACTTTTATTCACCCCTCAGTTTCCAGCCTAGTCAGCCTCTGACACTTGAAAAGACACTCTGTGATCCTTTTGGCTGAAGCTGTATAGACTCACTGAAGCGGACATCCTCAGCTGTTTATACCCACGGAGCACTGAGTGATCAGAATCTCTACAGTGCGGTAAAGAAGTCTCAAAGGGAGCCGTGCTCTTCAGCCACCACACTGCCACGCCCGCTGCAGCAGCCTGGCAGGAAAGTGATGTTCTCTGTCAGACAGGCAGTCGAGGGAAATAACGAAAACAATCTTAAGTGGTGGCTCATTCATTACAGCCTGTCCTCCGGCACGGCCAGCCCCCTCTTTCCTCTTTTTCCGCTTTTGTTTACAAAGGCGTTTCAGAAAGTATGTGCTGCCTGACTCTGAATATAGAGTGTGCACTTCAGAACACTGCTCTTGGTATTTCTCTAGTCATATTTATATTGAACAGCATTTATTTAAAAGTATAAAATATAAAGAATGGATGAACAGACGATACTACTAGACAATACTAGATCCAAACCGTAAAATATATACAGTATATTCTACACACACACACACACACACACACACACACACACACATATATACATATATAATACAATACAGTATATAATATGCTGACATGGCATCTATAGAGTATTTTAACATTTCCCATTTGACTTGGAGCCAACAAGATGAACTTTTTAGTCTGTCTCACCCTTCCCCCTCACACAGAGACTATGCCCCAGGCGTTTGGCATACTGCTGTCGCAGGTCATTTCCAACGACCGCACACACAAGCAGCGGCACGATCCCCCGCGGGAGGAACACAGTGACCCCACTGAACTGATGTTATCCTTCCTTCACCTCACCTCCAGCCTCAAAAGGCCTCACAAAGATCTCTCCAGCAGCACTTCGTCTCTCAGCTCCACGTCTGAGACC
>NW_019472505.1:0-887 GCF_002814215.2 Seriola lalandi dorsalis
TGGCTGAAGCTGTATAGACTCACTGAAGCGGACATCCTCAGCTGTTTATACCCACGGAGCACTGAGTGATCAGAATCTCTACAGTGCGGTAAAGAAGTCTCAAAGGGAGCCGTGCTCTTCAGCCACCACACTGCCACGCCCGCTGCAGCAGCCTGGCAGGAAAGTGATGTTCTCTGTCAGACAGGCAGTCGAGGGAAATAACGAAAACAATCTTAAGTGGTGGCTCATTCATTACAGCCTGTCCTCCGGCACGGCCAGCCCCCTCTTTCCTCTTTTTCCGCTTTTGTTTACAAAGGCGTTTCAGAAAGTATGTGCTGCCTGACTCTGAATATAGAGTGTGCACTTCAGAACACTGCTCTTGGTATTTCTCTAGTCATATTTATATTGAACAGCATTTATTTAAAAGTATAAAATATAAAGAATGGATGAACAGACGATACTACTAGACAATACTAGATCCAAACCGTAAAATATATACAGTATATTCTACACACACACACACACACACACACACACACACACACATATATACATATATAATACAATACAGTATATAATATGCTGACATGGCATCTATAGAGTATTTTAACATTTCCCATTTGACTTGGAGCCAACAAGATGAACTTTTTAGTCTGTCTCACCCTTCCCCCTCACACAGAGACTATGCCCCAGGCGTTTGGCATACTGCTGTCGCAGGTCATTTCCAACGACCGCACACACAAGCAGCGGCACGATCCCCCGCGGGAGGAACACAGTGACCCCACTGAACTGATGTTATCCTTCCTTCACCTCACCTCCAGCCTCAAAAGGCCTCACAAAGATCTCTCCAGCAGCACTTCGTCTCTCAGCTCCACGTCTGAGACCCTTAATGAATCGCCTCATCCGAG
>NW_019472506.1:0-886 GCF_002814215.2 Seriola lalandi dorsalis
ATGTAAATACTGTATGTAGTTGTGTATTTGTACAGGATTACTGTGTTCTAGATATCTTAATAAAAACCTGTTGAGTGAAAAATCATTATTGCCAGTATAAACGATGGCCCGAACCTTGAAATGAGCTTGAAATAAAACGATATTTTATCTAATAAGTCTTTTATTGTCATATTCAAGTAGAGTTACACTAATTTAAGTCACACTCCACTCTGTCAGCTCTGTCTCCTGTAAGAAAAATAAGAATTTATGAATTCATGAATGCATAAATTCATAAAGATGTTTTTTTCAGTGTTGCCAGTTTCATTATTTAATACAGAACAACACTTAAATGTCTCCAGTTGTTAGTTGCCAGCCTTGAAAGATGAACAAACTCACCAAATAAGCTCTTTAAGTTGACATGCACCGAACACAATGAAACTCTTCATTTAAATCCCTTGTTATGTATTTGTCCTGTTATCTGTCTTGGTACCGCAGTGGCATCTGCAGTTTCATTCATTCTATAAAGTACACAGACTCATCTTGCTCAAATTACTGGTTGTCAGACACACACTCTCTCTGTACCTTCTCAGAGATGAAAAGTGAGCAGAATTTTAATTAAGCCTCCACAGTTTTCAGAGAAGCTAAGAGGTTGTTGTTAGGCTTGACGCCAAGTAGACCAAGACCCTTTTAGCTTCTCTAAAATCACTGTTGGCAGTAAACTGAATGTGTTATTGCTAAAGAAGTACGCTGCAATTGTCTGAAATAGCAACAGAAGTGATAACGGCTAAATTTGAATAAAAATGGAGAATTATTTTTTTTCTTTTCCAACAGGAAATCTAAATAATATAGAATATTTAAGAAATTAAAATATTTAAAATATGCTTTCCTGCATTCTTGCCTAGCTTTA
>NW_019472507.1:0-885 GCF_002814215.2 Seriola lalandi dorsalis
GGTTCAGAAATATAAACATTCACTTTACAGATTACACTGCACTACTACTATTAGCACCAACAATAATAGAATCAGTAATAATAGCAATAATAACAGCATTAAAATATTCAGTTTTGACCAAAACAACAACACCTGCCTCTTTTTATGGAACTGTTTTTGTTGCTCAACTGCGGGATGTATGATTGGTGTTAAGACATGTGCAGGTGTTGATGCACATAGTCAAATTTGCTTATGATCAAGCCTTCAGACCATCACCACACTATTTCTGTGCCTGGCCCTTACCCTTGTGAAGTACCGATAATAGCAATAATAGTACCATTGTCTTACTGTTGGTATTTTTGCTTTTATAAAACTCACCTGCTCATATTATTTTGAGACATTAAGGAGGAGGCTTTGTTCATTTTATGCTCAAATTCAAGAACTCACAATCCACATTTTCTGCTCCACAATATCACAGCTGTAGCAAAAGATTTGCACAAGCATTGTAAGATGTGGTTTTAGAGAGCGGGAAATGTTTGGGGGTGAAAATACAGCTTTAAACAAAGTGTTGTTCCTTATCTGTCTGAGCCTGCAGGAAACTGTGCGAGCATTGTGTTGTAAGGTCCCTGCTTCCTGTTTGCCGTTGTTTCTCACTCACTCGTTCTCTTCTCCCTTTCTCTCCCCCTTTTTCCCACCACCTGCGGTGTGAGTGATAGAGTTTATTCCCCATAGTAGGACGACAACATCTGGTCCCCCCACCCCCTCCCAACCACCCCACCTTCCAAACACACATCGTGTTGCCAGCTCGACTCCCATGCTACACCTCTGACAGCTGTGAGTCACAATGCGGTTCCTTAATCCAAGGTAAATGTCAAACACAGGAAACAGCCTTTAAATATCTCTACA
>NW_019472508.1:0-885 GCF_002814215.2 Seriola lalandi dorsalis
TGTATTGTTAAATTGCATACTGAACACATTTAATTTTGTAAAATCTTGCATAGGGAGGGCCCTGTGCCCCTCCTTGGGCCCTCGCGCAATATGGGAATGACACGTACTCCTATCCACATGACGGCATCCATCTTCTCCAACTAGAGTGGAGCCATGCCCTTCCCGTTCCACAGCTCAAAGTCCAACAGCAGGCCCTACTTGCTCATTATAACACAAAATAATATTGAGGAGGGTGTCTTTGGGCGAGATGAGTGCTGCCGCGCCACTTGTTTTTCCCAACTTTCAGACGATTTAGCAGAGCGAGGAAGCTTTCGCCATGTGGTCAGATTGCACATGGCGAAGCCTCACTGCTATACCTCCGGTATGGATTTGCATTTACTGAAAGAGGGAGGGGTCTCCTACACCAAAGTGCCCCTAGTGTGCTATGTAAAGGCACAGCCCAATTGGATCACGTGTGGAATACTAAAATCTTACACAACTGTCAATAAGATCTTTTGTTAATCACAGGCGAAGGCCGACAGTTTACACGTAGGTCAGTCTGCGGAGAATGGCTGTGATTACGAAACTAATGGGGTCTGAATCCTTACCTGTTGACGGGATAAGGGGCAATATACAGTCAGAGCACGACTTGTTCAAGTGTTTCATCAAAGACCCTAACATGAAAATGTACATACAGGGTCATGCTTATGAATGGATCCAACCTGACAATAGATTTGTGAAAAAGCATAGTGAAACATAGACACATAGTTCAGCTCAAGTGCCTGGTGTGGGCCAAAACATTTTACAGTAGGCCTATCTATCTATCTATCTATCTATCTATCTATCTATCTATCTATCTATCTATCTATCTATCTATCTATCTATCTATCTATCTATCATGCATAG
>NW_019472509.1:0-1726 GCF_002814215.2 Seriola lalandi dorsalis
AGCTGTATAAATAGGGCATAGGGGCTTCTGTGGAAAATATGATGAGGTAACAGTCATCTATTCCTCATTATCCTGAGGTTTATTCCATGTAGCTTCCCACAGGTATTCTACAATTATAGTGAGAATCAAGATAGATCCCAATAGCTTTGATTCAGCTGATGTCAAGTTAATGTAGCCAGTTACTGGAGTTTTGGAGACCGATGACACCTGAAAAATGACAGCATTAGTTGCCTGTTTACACTTTTCTGACAAGTGACGTCTTGCAATCCGAAGAATAATGGCAGTCCTCTTTCAACAGCAAAGGTGGAAGTTGCATGATGTTGGTGTACCGCCACAAAAAGGGAGTTAGTCGAGGTGGATGACTAAGCGCACAACCACGATCTCTTAGTCTGTGGTCTGAGTACAGTCAACGCTCATTTTCTTTTGTAAGTCTATCTAGGCTAACAACTGCAAACCGGTTGGCAGTGCCAATAGCAGTCTTCTGCAAACATTTTCTTGAACCAGACCCCACAACTTTCTCTTGAATGCAACTCCTAAAGCCCTGATTGAACAGCCTCAGAAGCCCAGACGTCATTTAACTAAAAGTCCTTTCTTTCCCTTTCAGGTTCATAGTTACAGTTCAAAGCAATAACTGTTGAACTCTACGAGACAGCAGCAGTAGAGTTACCTATACCGTCCCTAAATTATTTCCCCAGACTACACTAAGAATTCCAATGCCACTGTGTCATGAATCATTACTTCCCTTATCCCATCAAAGCGCCTGAAGACCTTGATTCTGGACTCCTCTGCCCTGTCATTGTGGTCCCAGATTCAGTGTTTGGATTCTAAAGGGTACATCCACACTCATAGGTTTTCCTTGAGCATTTTAGCTCAGATTTTAGCATTTCAGCCCTGTATCATGAAAAATCTCTGTCCATACTACCACACCTGAAAACGCATATCACATGACCATTAACGTACACTGGGCATGTGCACGCCAGTGTAAACAGATTGTCTACACTTAAGGTGGTTAGTTGCAGAAAATACTATGCACGAGGAACAGCAAAGGCAGTTGTAGAATTATAAAATTCAGATGTATTTAACTGCACAACAGCTGCTAGCAAAGACAACAAGGTCAGTAAGACAAGGTGTCACATGATGAGATTTCATCATTGGTGCGTCCAGACACTTGTAATTTGTTAGCCATGTTAGTTTCACCACTAGTGGTCGAGGTTGATGAGAGCCAATCAGGGAGCGATCTTGGGTCTCTATGTCAATGTTTCCAAAGGTCTCCGTTTCTGCCCGTCCACACTACTACGCAACCCCCGGAGTTTTCAAACTAAAACAGGGCCAGCAGCATTTCCAAAAGTCTCTGTTTTGAGGGCTCAAAAACTCTGGAGTAGTGTGGATGCCACGCCATTAACAGCATTTCCCTGTTTCCCTGTTGTTGCAAATCCGTTATATGTAAACAGAGAAGACAGGGTTGACCTCGAAGCATCTAGATAAACTCCTTTCCTAGGCAAAGGGCTCCCCTAGAAACATGACAGCACTATTTGTTCAGGTCACTAGAAAAGGGCACTACACTCTGTACACTGAGTAATGTGATTACTCATTATAGAGCTCTGAAAGAGCAAACACAAAGCTAGCCATTGCTCGTATCAAAGCTTCTTAATGACTGCAAGAAAACGACTATGGAAGATCCGATTCCTTGTTAGTTCAAAAATGGTAAATTAAACAAAGTATTTCT
>NW_019472510.1:0-885 GCF_002814215.2 Seriola lalandi dorsalis
ATTTTAGCTCAGATTTTAGCATTTCAGCCCTGTATCATGAAAAATCTCTGTCCATACTACCACACCTGAAAACGCATATCACATGACCATTAACGTACACTGGGCATGTGCACGCCAGTGTAAACAGATTGTCTACACTTAAGGTGGTTAGTTGCAGAAAATACTATGCACGAGGAACAGCAAAGGCAGTTGTAGAATTATAAAATTCAGATGTATTTAACTGCACAACAGCTGCTAGCAAAGACAACAAGGTCAGTAAGACAAGGTGTCACATGATGAGATTTCATCATTGGTGCGTCCAGACACTTGTAATTTGTTAGCCATGTTAGTTTCACCACTAGTGGTCGAGGTTGATGAGAGCCAATCAGGGAGCGATCTTGGGTCTCTATGTCAATGTTTCCAAAGGTCTCCGTTTCTGCCCGTCCACACTACTACGCAACCCCCGGAGTTTTCAAACTAAAACAGGGCCAGCAGCATTTCCAAAAGTCTCTGTTTTGAGGGCTCAAAAACTCTGGAGTAGTGTGGATGCCACGCCATTAACAGCATTTCCCTGTTTCCCTGTTGTTGCAAATCCGTTATATGTAAACAGAGAAGACAGGGTTGACCTCGAAGCATCTAGATAAACTCCTTTCCTAGGCAAAGGGCTCCCCTAGAAACATGACAGCACTATTTGTTCAGGTCACTAGAAAAGGGCACTACACTCTGTACACTGAGTAATGTGATTACTCATTATAGAGCTCTGAAAGAGCAAACACAAAGCTAGCCATTGCTCGTATCAAAGCTTCTTAATGACTGCAAGAAAACGACTATGGAAGATCCGATTCCTTGTTAGTTCAAAAATGGTAAATTAAACAAAGTATTTCTAAATGGAAGATATGATGGTAG
>NW_019472511.1:0-885 GCF_002814215.2 Seriola lalandi dorsalis
CATTTGCTTTATTCCTGTGATATAATCTTAACACAGAAATCTTGAATTAAAAAGTCGAACATTTGTTATTTAAGGTGTTAATATGCTACTATGGCGTTAGTCTGAGAATAGTTTTATTACCAATCCATAAAACTTGGCACACAGATGCAGGACCAGCTGGATTCTGCAGCAGGGCAACTTCGTCCTACAGTTACAAGCAGTGGGGGGAGGAAGTGTGAGCGCCTGTCCCTCCCAGATGATCCAGAGATCAGCAGTTTGAATAGAGCTCCAGTTTTATGCTGCTGAATGCACTTTGGTCCTGGTCCTGGTCCTGTCTGCCGCACAATCCCACAAACTCGGATGCAAACAAGCATAGATCCCTTAATGCGCTGTGCGCCTAAACACAAAACAGCCTTTTTAACCAGTTGCCCAGAACCACTCTATACTTCTTCAGTTCTGAGTATATTGTGTTTCCACATCCTAAGATGGCTGCCTTCCACTAACATCTGATCCATGGCAAACACCAAGCTATTGCATAACAGTTTACAGTATCCCTCACCTGAAAGGTTACAGAGGCTGTTAAAGTACCCATACACAAATGTAATATATGCACATATATTGAATTTCTATATATGAGCACATATGTAAAAATTATATGAAACCTATTAGAAATTGGAACAATTGTATATATTGACATACAAATATGTCTAGCCCATACAAATATGTATGTTTACTTATATTGTAGACATATGTTATGAAAATATATCCATCCCAAAGCCTATCAGTATTATAAACAGTAGAGACCAAAAGTCTGAGACCACTTTCTTAGAATGGAAAGATACACAAGGCAAAGCAAGGCAAAGCAAGGCAAGGCAAGGCAAGGCAAGGCAAGGCAAGGCAAGGCAA
>NW_019472512.1:0-1725 GCF_002814215.2 Seriola lalandi dorsalis
CCTCTGGACGAACCAACCAACCAACCGATCGACCAACTGACCAACCATCCAACAAACCAACAAACCAAAGAACCAGCTGACCAACCATCCAACGAACAAACAAACCAAAGAACCAACTGACCAACCGACCCTCCAACCGACATCAAAAAATCTTTATCAATTTGTGGGAAAACGTCTGTGGAGGCTACGATCATAACTGCATTTTCTGGGATTACAACTTTGTTTTACCCTTGCCTCTGAGACAGTAGGTACCAATGTTTGTTAGCAAGCTGAACTAGCTATGCCTGCATAAACTGACGCTATTACTATCAAAATAACCACACTTGAACCACAACATGAGACTTTTTTAGCAATTAACAATCCCCTTCATTATGCAGGACAAGTATTTACTAGAGTTTACAGCTTGAAAGAATTGGTGGCAATGGCTGAGTAATCAACAAGCAATAGTTAATTTTTGATCAATTCTGAAACCACAAACAGCTAATGAGATATCGGAAGAACAATAAATTGAAACAGACTGATGGTCCAATAGTCAACAAGTCCAATAATGTTTAACAAAGTAAACAGTATAATAATCCCACACTGAAAACCATCACTCTGAGTGAACGGAAGAGTAAGAAAGTGTTGGACCACATATTGCCATTCCTCGAGTCAAGCTGTTAGCATGGCTCATAACACTTGAAATAGGAAAAGTTTAATCATTTAAACAGCCTCTACTACAGAAAATGTTCCATCTTTGACCTGCAGATGACCTGAACACACCTCTGTGTTTACCTGTGGGAGTCTCAGCAGAGTTAGAAATGACTGACATGTGGATTTGCTGTGTACCAGCCCCTGAAAAAGCTTGGAGAGGAAATCGAGTGTCTGCATCAGTCCAATCACCTTTACATCTAAAGGTCATCGCCTCCAATCAATACCCCTCAGAGAGCAATTTGCAGTCATCACCTGTCAAGTGAACACAGCATCTGGACCAGAGGGCAAATCAACCGGCGAGGATGACATGACATTACTTTAAGATACTTGTTAAGAAAGTACAAGAGCTTTGAGAAATCTTTAGGGCTTCTTCAGGCTTCAGACCCCAAGAGAACCAGCAGAAATTCCTGAGAGAAGTGTGCAGGGTGGATGGAGGGAGTCCCACAAATCTATTTTCGTTTTTCCTCAATAATTTCCTAAATCTGAAAAAAAAAAAGTCATTGTAGTTTTTAACAAATGTCACTCAATCAGGAGTAAATACCGTATTGTTGAGGGACTGTTTTCAGCAGCAGATTAATCCACATTTGGTGCTCTAGTGAGTATTTGGGGCAGTAGGACGGTGTGTGTGGGATTAAGTCAAAATAAACTAGAGTGTGTGTTCATGGTGATGAAGGAACATGTCACCCATTACAACAGTGTGAGCTCCATGACAGAGAGGAGCTATGGATAAACAGTAAGTAGAGTCAACTAAATGTTGGTTTTGGTCTTTTCAGAGGATTTTCGGACAAATAAAGACTTATCCCATTAATATAGACTTATAAACCGTGCAACTGTTTCTCTCTATTTTAGTAAAATCATTGAGTTTATGAATACAATGTTGCCATAAATACTTCATCACAAGCAGACAACCATCCCATTAAAACTTCAAAAATGGCTTCATCGTTGAATTATTTATACACACAATACAAACTGACACTTTCGTTATGTCTCAAATCAGATACTTCAGCCAGCACACTCACATGTAGTACACTG
>NW_019472513.1:0-884 GCF_002814215.2 Seriola lalandi dorsalis
GTCTGCATCAGTCCAATCACCTTTACATCTAAAGGTCATCGCCTCCAATCAATACCCCTCAGAGAGCAATTTGCAGTCATCACCTGTCAAGTGAACACAGCATCTGGACCAGAGGGCAAATCAACCGGCGAGGATGACATGACATTACTTTAAGATACTTGTTAAGAAAGTACAAGAGCTTTGAGAAATCTTTAGGGCTTCTTCAGGCTTCAGACCCCAAGAGAACCAGCAGAAATTCCTGAGAGAAGTGTGCAGGGTGGATGGAGGGAGTCCCACAAATCTATTTTCGTTTTTCCTCAATAATTTCCTAAATCTGAAAAAAAAAAAGTCATTGTAGTTTTTAACAAATGTCACTCAATCAGGAGTAAATACCGTATTGTTGAGGGACTGTTTTCAGCAGCAGATTAATCCACATTTGGTGCTCTAGTGAGTATTTGGGGCAGTAGGACGGTGTGTGTGGGATTAAGTCAAAATAAACTAGAGTGTGTGTTCATGGTGATGAAGGAACATGTCACCCATTACAACAGTGTGAGCTCCATGACAGAGAGGAGCTATGGATAAACAGTAAGTAGAGTCAACTAAATGTTGGTTTTGGTCTTTTCAGAGGATTTTCGGACAAATAAAGACTTATCCCATTAATATAGACTTATAAACCGTGCAACTGTTTCTCTCTATTTTAGTAAAATCATTGAGTTTATGAATACAATGTTGCCATAAATACTTCATCACAAGCAGACAACCATCCCATTAAAACTTCAAAAATGGCTTCATCGTTGAATTATTTATACACACAATACAAACTGACACTTTCGTTATGTCTCAAATCAGATACTTCAGCCAGCACACTCACATGTAGTACACTGTGTACACAGTATACTCACTGG
>NW_019472514.1:0-1725 GCF_002814215.2 Seriola lalandi dorsalis
GCAGACATTTTGGGTCTTTCCTGCACAGACAGACACGGTTTTTAACAACCATCCTGAATCTGCTGTTTAGAGAGTTTTAAAATCTTGTCTTGTACTGGTGTGAAAATTGAGCGCTTAAAAACTGCAACCTATGATTGTGCTGTGATCTGTGCTGGTAATTTGCCAGGTCAAGTGGCCTGTGTGCACTCAATGAAAGGAGATTCAAAATAATCTGAAAATGCAAGTGAGAACTTTAGGCACAAACACCATTTCCTATTTCATGCACATTAGTGTGGACATGGCAGAACACATTTGAAATGTCCCTCTTTCAGGTTACTTTGTTAACTTGCAGTAAAATGTGTCATCACACATCCTGCACTAAACTACCCCACCTATTTAATCCTTTCTAAAAGCTGCTTAATCATCTGCAATATGGCAATATGGTGAGTGCACCTTGTCACAGCTTGCATAATGATGCTACAACTGTCTTGACGTTTACGTTAACTAGGTCTACTAACACGTTTATAAAGATTTTAATGAACGTAGATCATCATGATTTGTTCTGTGATATGCATTTAATGTAATTTTATGCAGCCTCATTAGGTTTTAGTCTGTTGACCTGTTGTTTTGTAGATCACTTTTACTTACAGCTTCACGGATGCAGAGTTTCTTCAGCTCCAGTAAGCAGATCTCCAGTCTGTTTTGGAGATCCTGGTGTTTGAGCTTCATGGCTCGTGTGTGTGTGGTCACATCCTTCGTATGCGTCATTGGGCTGTCACAGCCTGTGTCATGCAACAGGAAAGAAGAAAATGCACTCGTCTGAGATTATGCGACTCAAGTGTGGCTGTTATATATTTCTTCAATCAACACTCAACACACAAGAACATAAGTAGGTGAAGTTAAAGTTAGAAAAGTTGAAGTTAGAAATGACCATATGAAGCCAAGATATGCAGTTGCACATTTCAGTTAAATAAAGATCAGTAAAAGCAAATTAGACCTGCAACTAGTGATTACATTCATCAATTAATTGATCATTTTATTTTGGTTAATTGATTTATTTAGTCTATAAAAGTAATTTAAAATGCAATAATATACAGAGTGCCTATCACAAGTTCCAAGAACCCAAAAAGATGTCTGCTGAGAAGCCTTTTTAGCCTGACGAGTAGTCCAAAACCCCACTGATAATTAATTTACAATGACATAAAACAGAGAAAAGCAGTAAATCCTACCACTTAAGAGGCAATCATACATAGATAAATATATATATATATATACATATATACATATATACAGTACATGTATATTGTTTCAGTCACTAATGAATGAATGAATTTGTTAACACTGAAAACAAAAGTTACTTGCAGGAAAAAGCAATATTTTAATATATAAATTCATTGATGCCTGTACATGTACATCATTTTAGGACATATTTTAGCTCATGTTGCTGCAACTATATTTATTTGTTTTACGGTGAATGGTCCCATTTCCTGCTTGACCAATACATTAGTTGTGCAGGTTATAAAATGCCAGTGGTAAAGAAAATAAAAAATACTTAACACTCTCACACTAACACTTAGTTCAGACTGTTTACCATCTTCTTAACCTTGTGTGTTTTAATCTTTATTTTCTAAATGTGTATTTGTTGCCTTATATTCCTCATAATTTTTCCAAGAATGTATATTAACACCATGAACCCCCATATTTTAATTAAAAGTAAACTTTAATTATATTAAGATTAACTCCCGA
>NW_019472515.1:0-1725 GCF_002814215.2 Seriola lalandi dorsalis
TATCTCACTTTGGCACGCAGGTTTTCCAACTATTTTTTTTTTTCATCTCTGAATGTCTTTACCCAAAGTTAAACCAAGACAACTGAGTCTAGGAAATGCAAATGTCTGGAGGATGTAGATGAACAGCTTGTCTCTTAAAAACCCTACGTCAGAAGACTTCAGACATACAGTAGTTCTTATTGTAGCAGAGGAAGCGTGAGTCATGGCTTCCTTCACTTCCACCTCATCTGTAATTTTTACACCTTGTTGTTTATCTCTAATTCATTGTCTTAAAGTAGCTCAAAGTTTCTAGGACTAATGTCACAGCCCTAGACAAATGTTTAAGATTAATGTTCTCTTACAAAGCATACAGCTGTTCTGCGTGGTATTAGTGGAAATGTGACAGGGATGATGGGAGAGAGGTGGTGTGTTTAGCTTACTAAGCAAACATGAAGAGTAAAATCGCAAGTAAAAAGTATAATTTGCTGCAGTTTCATTTGCACGAGTGAAAATTAAAAAGATGGATCGTTAAACATCCCCACATTTTAATGACTGTCTTGGTCTGGTTCTTCTTTTTAAAGATATGAATCATGTTTCACCGTGTTTATCATTAGTGTGGAAACTGCTAAAGAGTCTGCTTGAAGTTTCTCGCGATCGTGCTGAGCAACTTCAGCTTTTGAATTTATGCTGAGAATAAATGTGAAACAGAGCACGTAAGAGGCCTGTGGTGTGAGGTTGTTTTTTAAATAAACCCTCACTCAAAATTTGTGGTGGCACACAGCACTTTGGAGCCGTGTTAGGGATTACATCTGTCAGGCTGCAATAGTCTCTACACTCTCAGCGCAGTGCTCAGTTTTGCTCTCTCTGCCAAGAAATTATGGCGCTTGAACACACACCAGCTCATTCACTGTGGTCGTTATGAAAGAGTGATCAAAGTTAGAAAATTCTGTAAAAGTGAGCAGTTCTGACAAAGTAAACCGGAGCACTGCCAGCTCTGAATGTCCCTGCCACTGAATGTCTCATTTTACTTATAACCCGGTCTCAGAGGATATTCTTACTATAAAAGCAAGTGAAAGGAGATTTTATAAGCAGTTCAAGAGAGGTGGAGGGATACCTGCCCACCTGACCTCAGGTTGGCTGAAAACAGGTTTTTTTTTTTTATGTAAACCATAAAAGAGCCGGCATGACCAGTAATGTCAGTCAGATCCAGTTCAGATGTGTCTACTGCGGCAACACAGAGCCATATTCAAGGCTCCGACCACTGATCCGCTGTCTTTACATTTCTAGTTAATATTTCAAATCTTTCTTTCTGCACGTCATATTGATGCACAGTAAAGAAATATACATAAGCAAAAGAGGAACAGTTTTTTTCTCCTGCGTTTTTCTTGATCACATAAAAATCTACTATTGCAATATAACAGGTTGTTATTGTTATGAATTCTGCCAAATAGAATCTTCATTCTTATTCCTTTTTTATTATCATTATTGTGAGTCTGGTTTAGTGTGTTGTTCCATTACAGTGATGTTTAAAGTGGCTATCTGAAAGTTTTCTCTGCAGCCAAACGTGATGGTGATTGGTGATTGACAAGAGCTTCGGCAATCATTGTCTTTATGATGAAAGAGGTTATAATACGCCCTCTGAACTGCTATTGGAAAATGACAAGACGGGACCTGGCTAGCGTGTTAGCGTGCTAACTGCAGTAGAAGAACAGACGTGATAGAGACAAGAGTTAACGGTGGCGTTGC
>NW_019472516.1:0-1725 GCF_002814215.2 Seriola lalandi dorsalis
AATAATAATAATAATTTGCACAAGGAACAGCGATCCAATCTAACGATGACACTAGTTCATTTCAGATTTCTACTAATAAGGTAGAGGAGCCATCAGTGAATGTTTTTCCTAAACTTTCCCCCTTTTATTTTGTTGCATATAATTACCAACAAATTAAGTTCAGTCATGTGATCTCTGAAGTGAATGCTTCCGTGCAGCATACAGTGTGCAGATACCAATGAGCAATATTTGAGCAGGCTGCTGTTGTATACCAGCAGATGGTTTTACAGCTTAATTAAATGCACATTCTTAACTTGGCAGGCTTAGTAAATTAGCAGTGAGGGACTGTCAACAAGGAACAGATCAAAGAAGAGAGCTCTGACACCAGAATATGTTTTTATTATCTAATAATGATCCAAATAGCACTTTCAAAGAAATGTGTAATAATGGTTTGCATACAGCCTGAATATCTACAGACAGATCTCAGACATTTCAACCAGACTTAAGTTTAGAAAACAACTCAAAGATGATAATTTTGTTGTTGAGTCATACTGTACAATACTGTAAGGTTATTCCTATGCAGCAGTCATTTTACTTTTCAGTTGGTTCTGTGTTTAGCCTAACGATTTCTGCCATCAAGAATTACTGACAGAACGGGTTTACTCTCTGGGCTCAGTTCGCTGCCCAGCACTGACCAGGCAGACAGAACAGCAGGTGAATTTTGAAGCCAGCATAAAAGAGGCAACAGTTACAGTTCCTCTACTGATATCTAGATAAGGCCTGAAGAAGAGCGTAAAATTCTTCTCGTCTCCATGCATGTTAGTTCAACCATGTGTTTTTCGACTAAAACTTGTGGTTACTTCTTCTAATGTTCTCCAAGTGACTGGAAAACACGGCAACAAATGTTATACGTATGTTGTCTGGCTCTGTATAACTAGCCAAAAACCAATGGACGAAATCACACTTGTGTTTCCTTTATGATTATTTGTAGTAGTGCATCATATCCCTCTAACATCATTTTATGATGAATATGACATAAATTTAACAATTGCTTAATATACGAAACTACTTAAAGGTATTGTTTAACATGATGGAGCAGCAGCTTTATACTGAGTCAGAACAGATGTATTAGTTGTAGGATGTAATAGTTACCTCATAATTACTTTTATAAGTAAGCCATGAGTGTGCACAATATATGTTTGATTTAAAGGTATGTTCAGATAATGGGTTTGCTTCATAAATGCACTAAAGCATTTCTAAAAGAAGTTAGTGAGTCTGTGAGGGATGATCTCATGTAACATAAGAAGCAGATGATAATTTAGCATCTCTGCTCAAAAGGAGAAAAAAAGGAAGGTCGGTGTGTCCTTAAGAATCTTACTCTACAGAGACGCTGGTTTACAGTGCTGAGTCACACTGCAGTGTGACTATTATGAAGCTGTTGTGTGCCTCAGTAGTAGATAAAAGGTACTAAAGAAACAGCCAAGTAAGGTCACAATAAAAGACTGCATGAGTAAGAAATCTCAAATGTTAGTCTCAGCATGATTCAGAAGCATTTTTTCTTTTAAACAATACTTTTTCAAGTTGTTTGTTCATGGTCAGGCATTTTGTTGTCACTAACATCATGGGTCACACTGTAATATTTCCCCTCCTTTGCATGTGTGTTTGTCTGTCTCGCTCAAAGGTACGAGAAGATGTCCTCAACTCCCTAAATAATAACTTCCTCCAAACCCTAAATCAGGCCTGGAA
>NW_019472517.1:0-1725 GCF_002814215.2 Seriola lalandi dorsalis
TTTTTAATTCACTGGGATAATTATGACATTCCTGGGGCAACCTTAATTAAATTAGCTGTTTGATTAGTGATTTAATGCTGTGTAGTGTACATTCTGTCTCTGTCTCTCTAAAAAAGCTAATGAATCTACTGCTGCATCAAAGTGAAGGACTCTTGCACAGACTCCCCAGGTATTACCCCCATATTCAAAGTCCAATCAGTTTTTGCCCTTCATGACATGAGAGAACCTCTGAAATCTGAAAGATTTACAGGGCTCACAGCACCATCCTTTGGTCAACAGCACTGCTGTCATTATCGCTGAGTGAGTCTATGCACTGTGCACAGTCATCATCGCTGTGCCCCAACAGCCTGGCAGGCCTGAAATTATATGTAGCATCCCAGCAGGAAGCCAGTGATCCCCAGAGGTACGTGGTCCCCTGGCTGATTGCTGAGCCGAAGCTGTGATGGAGAGGGTAATTAAAAGAGATGAGATCATTAATAGTGCATGAGACAATGTGTGTGTGGAGAGGGGGCTTAAAGAATGGCAGTAGGGTAACGTCAATCCGGGTCCCATGTGTAACATGTTAGTCCTCTCTGTCCAGCTACATCTGACTGCAAGAACATACACAAAGGCTTCAGTGCACAGTGAACTTTGCAGTATATTCACAAAACCATTCATGAACCACACACGTGACCAACAGGTCAGTCAGAGGAACATACAGGCGAATTCATCTTACAATAACACCCTCCACTGTCACAGCTTCCAAATAAATACAGACACACATACACTGAGGCATGCACACCAACAAAGCCATCACAAACACATAACAAAAGCAGTTCACATTAACAGGGAGACATGCACATTTTGTTATGTTGCAGCCTTATGCTAAAATCATTTAAATTAGTTTTCCCTTAATTAATCTACACTAAATACCAAATGAAAACAGAATTTTAGAAATCGTTGCAAAATAATTAAAAAGCAAAAGCTGAAATATCCCACTGACATAAGTATTCAGCCCCTTTACTCAGTACTTAGCTGAAACACCTTTGACAGTGATTACAGCCTCAAGTCTTCTTGGGTGTGACGTGAAAAGCTTTGCACACCTGGATTTGGGGATTTTCTGCCAGTCTTCTCTGCAGATCCTCTCACGCTCTGTCAGGCTGGATGGAGACCGTCAGTGGGAAGCCATTTACAGGTCTCTACAGAGATATTCGATTGGGTTCAAGTCAGGGCTCTTGCTGGACCACTCAAGGACATTCACAGACTTGTCACTAAGCCACTCCTGTTTTGTCTTTGCTGTGTGCTCAGGGTCATTATCCTGTTGGGAGGTGAATCTAACCCCCTGAGCTCTGGACCAGGTTCTCATTAAGAATATCTCTGTACTCCATTCAGCTTCCCCTCAACCCTAACCAGTTTCCCAGTCCCAGCTGCTGAAAAACATTCCCACAGCATGATGCTGCCACCACTATGCCTCACTGTTGGGCAGGTGATGGGGGGGGGGCGGTTGTCTGGTGTCCTCCAGACATAACACTCAGAATTGAAGCCAAACAATCTTGGTTTCACCCGCCCAGACAATATTGCTTCTTATGATCTGAGAATCCTTTAGGTGCTTTTTTTTGCAAACTTCAAGCGGCTTTCATGTGTCTTTCACTGAGCAGAGATTTCTGTCTGGCGTCTGGGAGATCGGTGGAGTGCTGCAGGGATCTCTGGTGCTCAGCCAGAGCGACCATCAGGTTCTCGGTCACC
>NW_019472518.1:0-880 GCF_002814215.2 Seriola lalandi dorsalis
TAGGCTAAGAACTGACCATACTGGTCAATGTCTACGTTTTTATAGTTGAAGCATGACCGGTATTGTTTTTTTAAAACCCGATTGGCTCAGTGCTCTTGTCATTTCATATGGTGTTGGCGTATTTTTGGAATCAGTAAGAAGAGCCGGATGTTCAGTCTACTGGCTGTAGTAACCAGTGAAGTCATGTGCACACAACCATAAGATGCCATTCAGAACCTACCAGCTTTATCTTTCTATGGCCAAATGTGCAACAACCACAAAGCGCTTTTATAATTTTATGATTTTCATCATCTTTGACCCAAGTTTAATATCATGTACCTTACATATGCTAACTTTATCTAAAATGATGATGGCAGAGGATTGATGAAAAGTCTGATTTTAAGAGAAGATTTTAAGTTTACTCAAAACTTTTTTTCTTTTTAGAAAGCAGGTTTGAACACAAAAGTATGCATTATAAGTAAAGCAGAGTAGGATTGCATACACGGACATCATGGCTGCTATCTTTATAATACCTATCTTTATAATTATCTTTATATGTATATAACATGAATGTGTTAGACGTGTTCAAAAAACAACAGGCAGATGTTGAAAACGGTAAACTACAGCATAACAGTGACTGAAACCCTCAACCCACATACAAAGTGTAGGTGCACCGTGCAAAGAGTGGAGGAAAGACTTTTTGCATCTGGGTGTAGCGCGCACACACAGGCATACACACGCATCTCTTGCAATCCATTTTTATCTCACCTCCCTGTGGTCACAGCTGCGACTGCACAGAGGAACTATGAGCACAAACTTCAATAGACAGTCTATGGCCTCCCTCCTCCACTGCCCTCACTGCCATTGTGAGGAGCATAAGACATTTACAATAGAGAGGAGA
>NW_019472519.1:0-880 GCF_002814215.2 Seriola lalandi dorsalis
GTATCTCACCTCCATCATTACCCACGCAGTCTATGATAACACAAACTCCTCTGGGATTGCTGTTAAATTTGTACCAGTTAAGCTGACTCTGAAATGCAAAGGAGCAAACAAAACAGTTTAATAAATGCACTTTTTTTTAATCAAACACAAGCTCCAATAATGAGTGCAAACCTTACCTGACAGCTCTGCTGTACATGTACAGGCACTGGTCTGTTTTCTGTCACTGGTGACAAAGAGTAATGCAGTCATATGAATATCAAAATTAAATACAATGAGTGGCCTGGGGCTTTCCAACTGTTGTGGCTGGGTAGCTCAGGTAAGTCCCATGTGAAATAATATCTGTTCCATTGGTTTAAGGGGTATTTTGACTAACTGTCTCTGGGGAGTACATATTTTTGAAGTTGCTACAATTTGCTAACATGAAGCTTATCTTACCCGTATGGAGGGACTGTCCTCGTCTTGTTTGCGGAAAAGAATGGGAACTACTAGGAGTAGGAGGGGGTGGACACTGAAGAGAAGAGGTTTTTCAGAGGTATTAGTTTTATGAGAGAGGAAAATGATAATAAATGTTAATTTTTCTACAGTGTCATACTCACAGGAGCTCTGCACCTTTGCTGTTGGGACAAATGCTGTTCAGGAGTTGCAACTGTAAAAGGTATACACGGACAGAAATGAGTAAATACAAGTAATGAGGATGATTTAAAGCACTTTGCCATTACTTTTCTAATCTTATTTGTTAAAATAAATAAAGTTCTTACATTGTACATGTGAGGTTACTTGGTCATTATTTAATCCTATGTTTCCTGTGCTAAGTGGCATTGTAATCTAAATACCACTACTGTATTTTTTGTATTCTAACCAAATATATAGATGTTGGTTT
>NW_019472520.1:0-880 GCF_002814215.2 Seriola lalandi dorsalis
ATGTCCATATATAAGCTGTAATGACAATGTGCAAAAGATTTTTTCTGCTCCCTTGCTGCATTCATTATTTATAAAATGGAAAACAGGAGAAAGGAAGGAACCATACCTGGGTATCTATAGGTGCTTAAATTAATACTTTTGCCTGTGATAAACCTTGCAGAATTGTGGTAGTAATGTGTAAATTTCACCTTGAATCATTTTGCATTTTGCATTTCCTGTGAAGATACAGGTGAAAAATTGTAATTCCCTGTGGAAAATATCTTACACTTTCTATTTTATCTTATTCATGGTGGAACAGAAATACAGCAGACGCACATGAACAACTGAGAGAGTCAACTTTTTCTATAAGAAGCTTGGGTAGTCGCTCTCTGAAGCAATATTTTATCTTGACATTGTGACAAGGTGGTGTTTTTCACTCAAAAAGTAAAAGATAAAGCAACAGCAGGCCAAAAGAAGATAAATAAAGCCTTTGTTTAGGAAGTAACTCAGTAGCCAAGTTTTGCCCTTGTGTAAGTGACTCTCCCTCATGAATTAGTGATTTTGGCTTAGTGTGTTTGGAAATTAGGTAGAATAACCCTGAGATAATAACACAATGTAATATACTGACCTGACAGCAGCTTGCAGCCATGCTGGGGGCAGCATTTCATATCTGCTGTGCAACAGAGTCACTGGTCCATGAAATAACATCGACAGAAATTAAATAACCACTAATCACAGAGATTGCTAATGATTTTTGGTCCACAGTTTAAAAGCTTGTGTGCATATGACAGTAATCAAGAGAGAAGGACAAGAGAAGGTGTGTGTATCACCAAATTTGTGTTTATCTTTATTATTGCCAGTCAAGAAATAGAATGCATGGAAATAAGTAATCAGAGTTTAA
>NW_019472521.1:0-1725 GCF_002814215.2 Seriola lalandi dorsalis
AACTCAGCAGACAAGGGCTTCACAGAGATATGACTTTGGACAAGTCAGCAGAGTGGAAATATTCAAACAGTTTATCTAGCTTCTCAGACACAGCCCAGAATGTCTGTTTAATCAAAACTCTGTGTTCTGGTCGGGGGGTCTCTTCCTCATCTCTCTCTTTTCTCCTTCAGCCTTTCCCATTCTATCCTCCTTTGTGTGGTTTCATCTCCCCCATCATCCCTATCTCATTCCCTCACGCCCTCCCTCTCCTCTGTGCCTACAGAGTGCCATAGAGTCTCTATTTGGGGCATCACTGACAGGAGTGGCATACTCCCTCTTCGCAGGCCAGCCCCTCACTATTCTTGGCAGCACGGGGCCTGTCTTAGTGTTTGAGAAGATCCTCTTCAAGTTCTGCAAGTAAGTTCAAGCAAGTTTACTTTTCCAAAGTAAATGAGTTTATGAGTCGAAATATTGATAACTAAACTAAATAGTCTGCACAGCATTATGCATGAGTTATAATAATCTAATGGGCCCAAATGTGCATATCTGCACCCATGTACAGGTGCATAAGTAGACCTCTATTCATCCTCCTCCACCATCCACGCCACGTCTTTTTCATTCTCTCCTAGTGACTACGACCTGTCCTACCTGTCACTGCGGACCAGCATTGGTCTGTGGACAGCCTTCCTGTGTCTTGTCCTCGTGGCAACAGATGCTAGCTCCTTGGTCTGCTACATCACCCGGTTCACAGAGGAGGCCTTTGCCGCACTTATCTGTATCATCTTCATCTACGAGGCTCTGGAGAAGCTGTTTCACCTGGGAGAACACTACCCTATCAACATGCACAACAACTTGGACAACCTTACCCTTTATTCGTGAGTGCTGAGATTTCAGTTACTTTTATATTTAGATTTCATATGAGTCATTTTAGAAACTGAATCCTGTTTCTCTCTTTATAGACAGATGTTACAAAAAAGGATTTTTTTTGTTAGACCACAACCAAAAACCAAGATGAACCATTTCCAGAAACAGAAAACCTTCCGTTTTTCCAGAAGCACTTTATCTGTTATCTGTTTAACTTTGATTATAAATATTTATTCTTGTGACATGATGCATTAAATCCCATACATCATTCTTCAGTGACAAAAGAGCTTTTTTCTTTGAATTTCTTTGAAATCTGTCAGAATTAGCGCCAACATGACACTTTTTAAAATTCCCTCTTCATATCAGGATGTCATGTTGATTAAGGGTCACAGAAATAGTATTTCATTAAGAACACACTGTTCTTATTGCTGAAAACTAATTGTAGCAGCTTAAGCTGTTCCCCAAAGTTAAGGTTAAAATCACCTTCTTGCGAAATAATAACTTTTGCAAAACCTGTGTTTTAAATTAACTTCAGGAACAGTGTACAGACTTTGCTTAGCTTTTGATCTCTTTTTCCCCAGGTGTCAGTGCTCTCCACCAGTTAATGCCTCCGATCAGCTGGAGCAGGAATGGAACCGGACAGGATACAGCCCAGACTCTATCCCATGGAGCAGCCTCAATGTTTCGGTGAGGCAAGCACACAGTGACCTCCAGTGTGGTCGCCAGTAATTACACCCACACTCACAGTTGCATGTAAAGCATTTGTAGAGGAAACAGACATCATCAGCCAGTATTTCACTTTGGACAGACATTCACGCTCACTCACTGATTCATACAGATTCAATCAGGCACATGATCACAATGACTACAACTAGTTGTACA
>NW_019472522.1:0-879 GCF_002814215.2 Seriola lalandi dorsalis
TGAGATTTCAGTTACTTTTATATTTAGATTTCATATGAGTCATTTTAGAAACTGAATCCTGTTTCTCTCTTTATAGACAGATGTTACAAAAAAGGATTTTTTTTGTTAGACCACAACCAAAAACCAAGATGAACCATTTCCAGAAACAGAAAACCTTCCGTTTTTCCAGAAGCACTTTATCTGTTATCTGTTTAACTTTGATTATAAATATTTATTCTTGTGACATGATGCATTAAATCCCATACATCATTCTTCAGTGACAAAAGAGCTTTTTTCTTTGAATTTCTTTGAAATCTGTCAGAATTAGCGCCAACATGACACTTTTTAAAATTCCCTCTTCATATCAGGATGTCATGTTGATTAAGGGTCACAGAAATAGTATTTCATTAAGAACACACTGTTCTTATTGCTGAAAACTAATTGTAGCAGCTTAAGCTGTTCCCCAAAGTTAAGGTTAAAATCACCTTCTTGCGAAATAATAACTTTTGCAAAACCTGTGTTTTAAATTAACTTCAGGAACAGTGTACAGACTTTGCTTAGCTTTTGATCTCTTTTTCCCCAGGTGTCAGTGCTCTCCACCAGTTAATGCCTCCGATCAGCTGGAGCAGGAATGGAACCGGACAGGATACAGCCCAGACTCTATCCCATGGAGCAGCCTCAATGTTTCGGTGAGGCAAGCACACAGTGACCTCCAGTGTGGTCGCCAGTAATTACACCCACACTCACAGTTGCATGTAAAGCATTTGTAGAGGAAACAGACATCATCAGCCAGTATTTCACTTTGGACAGACATTCACGCTCACTCACTGATTCATACAGATTCAATCAGGCACATGATCACAATGACTACAACTAGTTGTACAACTACTATTTACCATG
>NW_019472523.1:0-1725 GCF_002814215.2 Seriola lalandi dorsalis
TCCCTCAGTCTGCAATGTCTAGCCTCCGTCCTCTTCCTCTACTGCGCCTGCATGTCCCCTGTCATCACATTTGGAGGTCTGCTTGGAGAGGCAACAAAAGGCAACATAGTGAGTCTGAAAGCTTGGCCACACAAGTCAGTCCTTGTGCTTTTCATGAGCTCAGTGGGAATCAAACCCCTAACCCTTGGTTGTGTAAGTGCCATGTTGCACCAAATGAGATATAAACTTGGTTGTCAAATGTGAGCATTTAGAATATTTTTGCCATTATTGTGCACTTAAAATGAATGTTGTGTTGTTCCCTCATCTGAGCTCATCTGATTTAACTTAATCTTAACAATTTTCCTTCCACCATTTAATGCAAAAAGAGTGCTTTCTTAAACCATCATATTTAACATATATGTATACTTGTATATACACAGTATATACAGTGCTTAAATGCAGATGTGACATATCTACATACAGTTCATCCCAGTTATTGTCATTGCTACCGTTTCACAAGGAAGAAACACATTTTCTGACTACTCTATGTCCTCACTTTTTTATAAAGCAGGTCACTTACTGTGTCAAGAAAAGTCATGATAATCTTTCACCCACTTCAACATTGTATTACTCAGCTGAGTCCATGTGTTTGATTGTGTGGCCTTAATTTCCCTGCCACAAAAGGATGTGGTGATAATTTAGCCATCCATGCACTAATTGACTCTCACATTGCAAGCTATTCTATATAGTGTCTTTCTCTTTTTATCACTCCATATCTCTCCCTCTCTGTCTCTCTTTCCTTTCTACCCAGATGTCCTTATTAGGCCAGGGACTGTTGGCATAGGCACAGTCTGTGTGCTGGTGTGTGTGATGCATCTGAGTAAACTCAGCAGACAAGGGCTTCACAGAGATATGACTTTGGACAAGTCAGCAGAGTGGAAATATTCAAACAGTTTATCTAGCTTCTCAGACACAGCCCAGAATGTCTGTTTAATCAAAACTCTGTGTTCTGGTCGGGGGGTCTCTTCCTCATCTCTCTCTTTTCTCCTTCAGCCTTTCCCATTCTATCCTCCTTTGTGTGGTTTCATCTCCCCCATCATCCCTATCTCATTCCCTCACGCCCTCCCTCTCCTCTGTGCCTACAGAGTGCCATAGAGTCTCTATTTGGGGCATCACTGACAGGAGTGGCATACTCCCTCTTCGCAGGCCAGCCCCTCACTATTCTTGGCAGCACGGGGCCTGTCTTAGTGTTTGAGAAGATCCTCTTCAAGTTCTGCAAGTAAGTTCAAGCAAGTTTACTTTTCCAAAGTAAATGAGTTTATGAGTCGAAATATTGATAACTAAACTAAATAGTCTGCACAGCATTATGCATGAGTTATAATAATCTAATGGGCCCAAATGTGCATATCTGCACCCATGTACAGGTGCATAAGTAGACCTCTATTCATCCTCCTCCACCATCCACGCCACGTCTTTTTCATTCTCTCCTAGTGACTACGACCTGTCCTACCTGTCACTGCGGACCAGCATTGGTCTGTGGACAGCCTTCCTGTGTCTTGTCCTCGTGGCAACAGATGCTAGCTCCTTGGTCTGCTACATCACCCGGTTCACAGAGGAGGCCTTTGCCGCACTTATCTGTATCATCTTCATCTACGAGGCTCTGGAGAAGCTGTTTCACCTGGGAGAACACTACCCTATCAACATGCACAACAACTTGGACAACCTTACCCTTTATTCGTGAGTGCT
>NW_019472524.1:0-878 GCF_002814215.2 Seriola lalandi dorsalis
TATCTGTCCTCTCAGTGGGTAACTAATGCCTTTTTTAGGTAACAAGGGGGCACCTGGAGATCCTGGTCCAGCTGGTCCCAGAGGAAATCAGGGACAAGATGGGATACCTGGACCCCCTGGAGAGAAAGGAGCCATGGGAGGTAAGAGACCAGACTGGATGAGACAGTGACCAGCCACCACCCTCATGAATAGTTTAGGTTTCAGATCCAGCTGACTGGTTTTCTTTCCCCAGCTCCAGGAATTGGACCCCGGGGCTCAGAGGGGGAGAAAGGTCAACCAGGTGAGTCCTCAGTTCTGAGTTTAGTTTCAATCAGAACTGAAGAATAAGAAATGAACCATCCCCATCCTCTCGTCTTCTCAGGGTGTGCTGGAGAGAAGGGTCCTCCTGGTCCCTGTGGCCCTCCTGGTCCCACTGGTCCTGGCGGAAACCCAGGTTGTTCTGGACCACCTGGACCCCCTGGTCCTCCTGGTTGTATTGGCCGGGAGGGAATCTGCACTGAAGGAGACAAAGGAGCAAATGGACACCCTGGAGGACATGGACCAAAAGGTAAAGAGGCACATTGAGCTCATTACTTCACTAGTTCTGGAGCCTTTAATCTTGATGTTCACATTGATGAGAGTGTGAAAGTTTACATCAGTTCATATCCTACATCAGGGAGGTGAACATTTATAGCAAATGGTTCTACAGTTTGATTTGGTGGAACAGGCTCCACTGTGTGAGGGAGGTCTTGATGCAGCAATGCAGCGACATGGACTCTTCTGAGAAAACTTGTCCCCCAAAAATGAACATGAATCTTTACTGCATGGCGTTCATGCTGCTCGGCATCATGGGAGAGTCAGGACCATATCACAGGAGCACACAGATTTCTGGATCAGAA
>NW_019472525.1:0-877 GCF_002814215.2 Seriola lalandi dorsalis
TAAGCAAAAGTGCAGAGAAATGGGCATTTTCTTTTGCTTTTTTCTAACATTTTAAAAACTACATGATAATGAAAATAACTGTAAATTGCAAATTCTTTGTACTTTCAATAATTATTCAATCATAATCTGTAATTAGAACATACAATCTTGCAGTGAAAAGAAATTTATTATACAACACTTTTCTATTTAAAACTTGTGTTATCATACGCTAAATGCATCTGTGTCTGCAGACTACATTTGAACATTTTTAGACCTATGCAACAGCCCTGACTCTCAGCTGGTGCAAGACAAGCAGACTCAGGCTGGAGAGACAAACCAAACACACCCCTGCTCACACACCCACACTCACCCACACACACTGTGTCAACAGCAACCATGGCAACATAGACGAGAGGACTGCTTGGGCAAAACCATTTTTCTTTTGACAAGGCGAAAGCACCCAAAAATGTGCACATACACTATCACACTCACTGACACACGAGTGATTCAGTTACTGTGCAAACACAATTCATGACTAACATTTCCTTTGTTTGGCACTTTTTGTTCCAGACGCCCATTTTGACCTCTAGTCCCACTTAACTCTACAGGACAGCCTGGAATACAACATACAGCCCAGGGGAAAACAGCAACACAATTTACTTGTTCAACACTTTCATGGCACAAACAAAATTATATCATTTATTTTGACATGTTGCATCAATGTATTCTTTGAAACTTCTTTGAAACTGTGGTTTTTCACTTTGGGTCACCACTGTCATTTACGGATGCTTTGTGAAGTTCTGTTTTAATTTCATACCACAATGGTTTTCATGGTAAGCAGTAATTAAACCCAATTAGCATGTTAAGGCTGCACAATACTGAACAAATTACGGAAAAA
>NW_019472526.1:0-877 GCF_002814215.2 Seriola lalandi dorsalis
TGTCATATAAAACCACTTGAGGGTAGGTAATAACATTCAAAGATATTAAAATTTATTAGAGTGCTGTAACTTGAAATTTCAAGTGGAATAATGTTAAAAAATCACAAAGCCACTGAGCTGCAAAATAGCAGCTACTACCAACAAGCTAATACTATGGCCCGTTAAAGGTTTAATGATTAATGTCATAAAGTGTCAGACAAAAGTAAGACAATAATCACCTGTTGCCAAAAACTGTTTCCAGGCTGTTTATTGGGACAAACATTCTTTATATGCCACTGAAGTACAGTATTAAAATCAATATACAGTGTATTTATAAACACAGCTTGATTCAAATATCTGTTCCCCATCCCCACTGAGCCACATTAATATTCATGTATAGCCTTTCTACATTCAACACTAAAATATCTTGTCTGTTAGCACACAGGGAAACAGATCCAGAAAGAAAAAGGAAAATATACTTAAATGGAAAAGAATGTTTTGATATTTTTCAGATGAAACGCTCCTGACAACAATGCGGTCTCCGCACTGTGCATGCTGTTTTAGAAGTGTGTGAGGTTACCGGTCACATGAAACACATGAGGAAGCTTTTCAACACTGAACTGAAAGACTGATTGCACCACAATTGCACCAGACATGCGTTTATAAATTCGTGTGCAGGGCCTGGCTCGTGTGGATGAGACATGCAGCAGGCACGCTTAGATGTAAGTGGATAAAACTTAGATTAAAACTTCCATTTATAACGCGCACATGAAATTAGCATCAAATGGTGTAATATGCTCAGCAGATTGGTGTACAACAAAATTATCTATGTTGTCATGCCAATTTTCTTACCCTCCAAAGTAGACTACAACAGTATTCATGGTGTACCATAATTTAT
>NW_019472527.1:0-878 GCF_002814215.2 Seriola lalandi dorsalis
GGGCCATAGTGGATGGAGTTATTATTACACAAGGCATGCATAGACATGCTTGCACAGGATTAAATGTACACTTGTGTGCATACACAGACTCACACAACCACATCTACGTTTCCATGCATGCAGTGATACAAAGAATACGATTACACACACTGAAATGTTAGAACAAGAGATAAAATGAGTTTGGTTATGTTTAGTTGTTTTTGTGATAGATTCCAGTGTAAGCTGAGGACACAGTGATCACAATTAGAATAATAAAGCCAGAAATCATAATAGAGAGTGGAGTTATTACAGACAAGACAGGGGTAGATGCCTCTCTGTCAGGCCCTGGCTGCTGGTCTGGCCTGCAATGACAGAGCAGAGAGCCGGTCTGACTCATGTTGCATGGTAGGTGGTAGTAGTGCTGCTACTCTCTTTACTCGTAGGAACACCGACCCCTAGTGTTCAGCAAAAAGTTTTCAGAAAAAAAGCACAGACAGTCTTGCTTCCAATTAATTTGAGAAGCTTAAAAGGAGAGAAATAAAACGGTCTCACTTCATAATAGTGAAAAATAATAGAAACAGAAGAAATTCTTTATTCAATTGTCTTTTTTTCAATTGTTTTAAGAACTTCCTCTGTGAATGTTTAGGGAATGTGTATGACCCACAGGATTGTTGAATAATTAAAAAGCATTCAATTCACTGTGACTCAAAGACACTGTAATGTAAGGATGAGCCAGTGTATGGGTGCATATGTCTGTGTCCTACATCTTCTTGCTGACTCTTTGATCTCTTGCTGTGTCTCCACTCTTTTCTACTCATGTGTTTTTAGCTCTGTAATCCAATTTGGTGAGAAGCATCACTGCATGCACTCACACACACACACACACACACACACACACA
>NW_019472528.1:0-1724 GCF_002814215.2 Seriola lalandi dorsalis
CTCATTAAACTCATCGATAAAATATTACATCACTGAGGTGAGCTGGTTGTGCTCAGACTTTGCCATATGGTCTCAGGGGGAACACACCCCCAGCATGGGGCAGGGGGCTTAAGAGAATAGAGAATCTCTTACACAATCAGATCAGCCACCTCACCCCTCAAACCAAGCTGTCGTCTGCCTCCCAGACAACCTCTGTGTACTCAATGACGTTCACAACTGACATCATCTGACAGTCACAGGGGACTTTTGAAGTCATTTAGTTTTCTGCAGTTACACCCGTAGTACTGTAATGTGTGGGGTGATGAGGAAAAACATGGGATCCTTCAATTAACATCATTATGTATATTATTTATGGCATGTATGAAACGGGTCACCCCAAATTTTGAGACATTTAGAGAATCAGTTTATACTGAGAGGGTTCGGGTTGTTTTCTCTGTGACTGTAGTAAGATTTAACACCTCAGGCTCTGACCTTTAACAAAAGACTACAGACAAATTAAAGGAAAACCCAATTTGAGCTGTTGGTCAGCACGAGCTGCAAGAACAGCTTCACTACACCTTATCATTGATTCTACAAGTCTCTGAACTGCACAGGAAGATCAACACCATTCTACCTAAAGATATTACATCATCTGGTGTTGATGATGGTGGTGGAGAGCACTGTCTGACACTTCGATCCTAAATCTCCCAAAGGTGTTGGGACTGGACTGAGATCTGGTGACTGTGAAGGCCACATCATACGATCAACATCATGTTTCTCCACTCATTTTCCAGGTTTTTCCCTTAATTCATCCCTGTCTGGTTGTAAACTGTCCAATAAATTATACAAAAACACTTAATACAAACTCATTCTCAACACATAAGAAATGTTATTCTTAGTGCCTTTCTGGTAGTTAGTTTATCACTTTACTGCAGATGTAGCTTAGACTGGTGAAGAATTTTAGACAAAGCTTTGCTTGCTTGCTTTCATTCTCATTGGACTCAACTTGCCCTACAAAGCCATGAGGTCAAGAGGTCTTGCACCCTCAGTCACCTTGTCTAAAGGCCTTCAGTGATCTGATGACAAGAGGTCCAAACAACAGCTTCCTTCAGATGAAGACCTGAAACTAACTTCTGAGTAAAATGAATAGAGTAGGTTATTATATTTACACCCTACACTCACTTTTATAGATTTAGAATTTTCAGATTGAGACAGAGATTTAGTTAAGCTCAATAAAATGGGACAATTCCACAAAATTAATTGTGGATTAGAGTTAAGGCTTATTTAGAGGACAAAGGAAAGCCAACATGGAGCGCAGTCTTCCTTGTCCCCTCACGGTCCGTGTTTCTGGGGCACCAGGAGCTAGCCACACATGGCGCCTGCTATTGGTATGCAAATGAGCCTGGTTTTATTAGGCCTATCGTCAGGGCTACAGCTGGGCCAGCACAGATATGCTAGGAAAGTGAATCAGTTGCCTCAAATGGGGGCAGGGGGAGAGACTGTTTTCTGAGTGATCAGTTTAGAGCCAAATCTCACTTCAAATGTGTCCAGTACCAACCAGTCCACATTCAAAAATAAACAGCCTGCACAGGGGACTCGTTACAACCCTGACAAACTAATGGCCTGTTAATCAATTAATAAAACCTGAGACGCTGAGGAGAATATTCACAGATGATTTTGTTTTACCTATAAGCCTTTTCCCTCAAAGATTAATTTGCATTTGCGTTTGAAATGCTAAGTCTTGC
>NW_019472529.1:0-1724 GCF_002814215.2 Seriola lalandi dorsalis
AAAACAAGCAAAAAGAAGCAAGCAGCTGTCTCCCATGTCAAAGACTAACATGTTGTTCACCCATCCATCCTCCACAGCCTCCCTCTACAGACTTTATATGCATGCTGTAAGAATGTCACCGTTCCTTCTGATGGACAAGAGTCATAATTCCTTTGGCCAGTAGGGGGACTTTGTCACCTGAGCACATGCCATTTTAGGGCATTTGCTGAAACAACGGATTCTGTCTTGCTGCATTAATAAAACTGCAGTTTGTAATCTATTGTTGTAATGGATGTCAACAACCATTTAACTGTGGAAATGGCACACTTCTGTCAAGTCCTTAAACCAAAACCCAACAGTAAGTATAAAACACTGAAGTACCAAAGACACGGCCAGACTGAAAAAGTAATCAATCTCTTAGTTAAGCCATACCACGCATGTTTTACCTCGAAGACACACTTCTTATCTATTAATTATTGTAACAGAAACACTTGAAGTTTGATTTGCATAATTAGTTTCTCAGTAATAAAGCAGGTTCTAAACTGGGGAAGCTGAACTTCATTAATTAATTGGAAATATTATTCCTGTAAATTATGCTTCTTGGTAAGAAGGGTCTGTGTTTGAAAACTATGTGGTGCAGTATACATTTTTAATAACATAACATTTTAAACTGTTTTATAATGCTCACTGTATTATCCTCGTCAGAATTATTGGCACCCCTGAATTCCAAAAACATAGTTTAGAATATCTTGAGAAAAACCCAATTTTGTATAATCACAATATTTTAATAGGATGACCAAAGATCCTGAATAAAAGAAAATAAAACAAAACTTACAAAATAGTAAAATAATTCAAACTGCAAAATGTACCCACTATTACTGGCTCACTTCACTAACATTTGGTTGTTCAGTGACAGCCTCTAATATTTGTTGCAGCTATCTAGAAGCTTCTTACACTTTTCTGCTGGTGGTTTCTGCCACTCTTCCATTGCTGTGCATTCAAGCTCTTTGAAGATTGCAGGAGTCCTTTTTGCAGTGGCAGATTTCAGCTCTCTCTGAAGATTTTCAGTGGGATTTAGGTCAGGACTCATTGCTGGCCAGTTTAAAACAGTTCATCTTTTTCTTTTCAACAATTCTTTTGTGCTCCTGAATGTCAGCTCTGGGTCGTTGTCCTGCTGAAAGACCCGAGACCTTTGCCTCAAAACTAGTTTTCTGACACTGGGTAACACATTTCTCTCTAAAATGCCTTGGTAATCCTCTGATATCATCATTCCTTGGATACATTCAATACTTCCAGTAGCAGAGGCAGCAAAGCCCCCACAGCATTAGAAAAAACTCCATCAATGTGTTCTTTCCCTTATGGCTTCATTTCATTGACATTGCACATAAACAAATGGATGCACTGCATCCCCAAAGAGCTCTACTTTGGTTTCATGTCATACAACATTATCCCAGAAAGACTGTGGCTATGAAAGTTTTTGCAAACATTATTTTCATAATTTTGTGTTTTTCGTTCAGTAGTGGTGTCTTCCACAATCCACACCAACCTTCACAGACTCCTTTCATTGAGTTTCGTCTTAGCGCTACATACTGGAAGCATTTTAACAGTTTTATAACTGTGAAATGTTGATTACATTATGATCTTTCAAGATCTCATTTCAAGATCTTTGCTGATTGCGTTGTAGTCTTTGAAATTATGATTTTGATAATAGCATTTCTGATGCCTTCTCACCATTGTGAAAAAGA
>NW_019472530.1:0-1724 GCF_002814215.2 Seriola lalandi dorsalis
TGTACTCGTGTGTGACAGATGTCAAACTGAGCTAAATTTAAGACGTGGCTCGTGCATGATATTACATCATGAGATACAGATTAAATTCAGTGTAGCTACATATCTACAGTGCATCATTGCATTAATGTACATGAGGCTGCGGGAACCACTGCACACGCTCTTCGTTTTTTCTCTTTTTGCCGACATCAAACACAGCAGTTCTCCTCCATCACCTCTCTGTGACATGAGGCAGGGGAATAAAAAACCAACTCCGAGAGCAGCACTAATTGATGCAGAGGCCAGGCGTCTTCCACCTTACCAGGAAACTAGGAGCTAGCTCAATTCTTCAGGCTAATTAGGGCCTGCCGAGGACTCTCCCTCTCTCTCAAATAAGCCCACGCTCTTCCGGTCCAGCACAGTGCCTAATCAACCACTAATAGGCCTCTGTAGATATTTCCAATGATCCTACAGAGTGCAACATAAACCCTGAGGAAAGCTTATCATCCAGTAATTACAGATTGAACTATAGGATGCACAGAAAGGAGGTTAGAAGGAGAAGACTTGGCTTGAGGGCAATTTACTCTGCACATACAGTGCGGTTGTGTCTGTGCATGTGTTTGCATGCGTGTGTGCAGTGTGCTGTAAACTGCCAGCTCAGGATCTGTGTGAAGGCACCAGGGAAATTAGACGACAAGCTGGTTTTGTTTTAAAGGGAGAGAGAAAAACACGACGCGCTGTACGTGTTGTGTTAAACACTGAAACACCCTGTTGTGATTCTTTCCATGACACTTGGCCCAGTGAAATTTGTAAATAAATAAATGAAATAAATGCTTGTTTTACATTAAGATAATATAATATAGGAGCTGTCCAAAAAGTACCCTCAGAATGGTTGGATTTTATTTCTAGTTTATTACTATATCCCAAAATCCACAACTACATCTAAACAAATAAATAAACTCCTGGTTGGACGGCCACTCGCTGCATGTCCAGAAGTGGTAGTGGAGAAAAAGAATTACCACATTAAAGTACATTATAAAGTGTATTAAGTCTTATATTAAGTAAATGACATAACCTAACCCTGTCCTCTGACTAACTGGCTGTCATTGAGAATATAAAGAGTACAGTAGGTCCCATTGGTTCACGAGTTAATGCTTCATGATGGATGGGCCCATAAGTTAGAGGAGCAAGACTGTGAAAAGTATATCACGGTTTGTGTGAAGCTGTGTGTGTGTGTGTGTGTGTGTGTGTGTGAGAGAGGGCGAGAGTAAACGTGACAGAAAGAGGGAATGCAGGGAGACTTTTGACGTCAAAATATCTGCTTCAGGCTGGGATCGTACTGATTTTTTTATTTTATTTTTTTTTAAGATGTCAAGCAGGAACTGGGATAAATAAATTGGTCCTGGGTCTGGCTTAAACCAGAATTGCAGCCCTTCGCATCACTCTCACTCAGTCATACAGACAAAAACACACAGACACAGCCTATACACAGTGAGAGCAGAGACACTGCAGAGAGCTGGATGGCTGTGTGTCTGCGCTCAGAGGGACAGCGAGACAGCCAGCCAGGCCTTTAAACGAGGTCAACCAGCAGGAGTTAGCCGGAGCAGAGCTGCCCGGGCAGTTGGGCCTCGCTTTGGGCGCCGTCCAAAGACCAGAGCCTAAACACCAGTGAGATAAACACTCGGGCCTAGAGGGAGCTTAACATTGCCATCAAGCTGGGACAAGTAAACACATACAGCTCCTTAGTG
>NW_019472531.1:0-876 GCF_002814215.2 Seriola lalandi dorsalis
GCTGAGGGCAGGTGGAGATAAATGCGAAGCCAATTTCCACATTCATAGGTCTGCAAATACTAAATGAGGCAAAGGTGTAGAGTTAGATCCAAGCCATTTTTAGGCCATGAATGGATTGTTTAATGGAAAATAAAATAAACTTCTATATGTGTAATTTTGAGGGACACAGATGAGTCTTTATAGGTTTAATCAATGCCTGGACGGGAACCATCTGGATGTTTGTAATCTTAAGCAAAGTATCAAAATGTACACAGACCAAGATATAGTCTGTAAGAGCCTTTCCATTTTTGCAGCAGCTCCTAATACCCCTAGATTGGTATTTGTTTGTATTGATTTATTGATATCATCTATCATTTTACAGCAGGATAACTCTCTTATTTTAATCATTCTTGTAATAAGAAGATTCACTTGTTTTAATCATTTCATTTTGGGACCATCATTTTTGGAATAATTCATTTGTAAATTTAATCAAATGCCTCATCAGACCCACATCAAAGAGAAAAATAATAGAGAAAAATAAAAAATGTCAGATTTTTCAAATGATCAGATGTTGATCTGCTCATTTAAAGCTCCAAAAACTCTGAATACTCTGAGAGGAGATAACATATGATGTAGCAGACTGAATAAGTCATGTGACTAGGCAACTAAATAACACGCAAATTGAAATGCAGCAGTGAATTGCACTCTGAGGACTTATTTGCCCCGTGGAGAGCGCCACTGGCAGCCAGTGTGCTAGCATGCACGGCCACTGAGTGAGCATGAAACCATTTGGCCTGCTGCCTCCAATTCCAAACATTCAGACCCTCTGTTGGACTACTTCTCTATAAGAGTGCTTAGCGTCCACTTTGAATTAATGAACTACAATTTTCTTTGTAC
>NW_019472532.1:0-875 GCF_002814215.2 Seriola lalandi dorsalis
GTATCAGGTGAAATAAAAAAAAAACATTGGTTGAAGGTAATGTTTTTTCAGGCAAGAGAGTGAGTGTCTGACATTTTAAAAAGTAGTGGATAAGCCCATGGAGGAGGTTTAAGGTTATGAAAGCACCTGTACTCACAGAAACTCTGCAGTCAGCCGCTGCAGAGTATCTGCAAACACTGGTGCATGTAAAGATGAGAGATGTAGGCCCAGCATTCCCTTCAAATGTCCAGCTCATTCTCTTTTTGTGAGTGTGTTTGCAAATGGATCATTAGTATTTGGAATTCCAGTTGATTGGTAATCATAAAATGTCCTGTAAAAAAAACTAAAACATTTGGCTTGTAAAAACACAAACATATGCCAACTTTTCTCACTTTTGTATACCCTTTAAGTTTTCCTCTCCTCACAGCTCATGATTTTCATTGTTCTTTTTTTCCCTGAAGTCATAGTAAAAAGAGAAGGCGCAACTCTCACTATCCAAGAATAGATTTCAATTCATTATTCAAAATTGTAAGTCAGACATGCACAGCTCAACAAGAACCCCGTAAAACAGCTTTTAGCGACCAACCAAGATTTAGATTCTTACCCCTCTGGCAAGCATGAATAAACAGCTCACCATTTATTATTTAATCTTCATGAAAACACAGAGCTTGCAGTTGCTTATTTGGGAAAGGTATCTATGTACAACACGTCTCATATGTTCATAAGAACTGCTCATCTGTTTCAAGTCAGAAAAATGTTTTTTCTTTGTCAAATCAACAATCAGCCGTGGGCTGAACCAGATGGAAAATGTTTGGAATGACAAGTAATTTCACCAACCGTTCATGAAGGTCTCTTGCCTTGCAAAGTGTTGATATATTGTATTGAGCATTAGACTC
>NW_019472533.1:0-1724 GCF_002814215.2 Seriola lalandi dorsalis
GTGCAGACGTTATACACTCTGGGTCACAGTCTGTCTTTGATCGCCCTCACCACAGGGAGCGCCATCCTCTGTCTGTTCCGGTAAGACCAAATATTGCAATTGTATTACACCAGATAAATCTTCAATGGAGAAGCTGGGTCTTCACATAACTGGAATAAAAAAATAAATAAATATAAAAATATCAGTAACAGAGGAAAACTGGCTGGCGTAAATTTCATGCTCAGTTCCTTTCTGGTGTTTTTTAATCTCCATGTGCTGACTGACATGTCAGAGTCCAAGGAAATGCTGTTGGTTTAATTAGATTTTAAATGAACAAGCACTGCAATTAGACACATCTTTTTTTTTATTTAGTTTCCTTCATTTTGTTAATTTAAATTATGTTGATTTGTTTGCTGCTGGGATTAGCTTTAAAAAGCCACAGGAGGTTTGACCACAGGAGTGGAACCTTTGAACTTAATGTGGTAAATATGCGGAAAAACCACATATCTGTAAGAAGATATTTTATTCAAGAGACGTGAAAAACTTTGCTAAGGGCTCATTTAATTCAGCACATTTGAGCTGGAGTAAAAAAGAGTTTTTTCTCAGTGTACATGTGTTTGATACAAGTGGTAGAGGAGCCTGCATTTTAATATAAGAGGATTTACTATCATAAAACTTGTACATACTATATTAATTTTTCCTAGATTTTACAGCTCTTATCTCTGAGTGAAAGCTCATTATATCTTTACACTCCACCCATTGGTGGAGTGTGTTGTGCAGAGTCTCCCTGTAGATTTGAAAAGTGACTGTAAAGAAAGTTTTTAGCTTCACCAGAGGCTGAACACATTTATTATAAACCACAACTCATGCATTTAATGTAGCTTAAAGTGCTTAAAGGTTTTTCAGCTCAGGAAGATGCAGCTAAAAGCTGTAGAAATCGCTGGCGTCACAAGCTTTCTCAAAAAAAGTGCTTTGGCATAAAAAATGCAGGGTCATCTGACAAAATGCTCAACTAAATGAGAACCTGCAATAGAAGGTAGCCAAGACCATTGTGTTTTAAAATTCTGTATATTCATGAAAATCAAACTAAAGCACCACACACTGAGATGATTTCCCTGTGACTTTAATTGAGAGCGAACAACACGTTTCGCCTGTGGCTTCTTCAGGTTCACTCAGTATAATTACAAGGTGTGATGAATACCAATCCATTGGTCACATCACCAATTATCATCTTCTTCATTTTGTCATTTGACATTTTTCTTTTGAAGCCCTGGTAATATTAATGATACTGTGATTTTTGATAATGTATAATATTATTGTGTGTTTTATTTTGGAAAATGTTTACCTTTGTAATATGTTTATCTTTTGGAAAAATGTTAAAAAAAAAAAAAAAACTGTTAAAACACAAAGTAGACGATGATAATTAGTCATGTGATCTATGTATGTGAAGAAGCCACAGGCGAAACGCATTGTTCCTGCGACCAACCACCACCTGACAGCTAATATTGGCATGCTTTACACTACTCATGTTTTAAACTAATCTTCCATCACCCGTATGTCATGTATCTGCAACATCTGTGCAGGAAGCTCCACTGTACCAGGAACTACATCCACCTCAACCTCTTCTTCTCCTTCATCCTGAGAGCCGTGGCCGTGCTGGTGAAGGACGACATCCTCTTCAACCGGACCTCGCAGTGCTCCAACCAGCCGTCACTGGTGAGGTCACCACCCCTGTCCTCACTGAT
>NW_019472534.1:0-1724 GCF_002814215.2 Seriola lalandi dorsalis
AGACAGAGCAAACACCGCCTCTCCCCGCCTTCAGACGGTGTTGCTGGGTTAGGTTGATCAGTCCGCAGCCGGGACGCTGCTCCGGGTGAACTTCCACAGCAGATTTATGTTAAAATTGTTCGCAGGCCTTTAATTTGGGGCAGGGCTGCAGAAACAAACAGAGGAATCACGTTACGTTTCGTTACAGCAGCTCCGGCTGGAAAACAGAGGACTCTGGCGGTGAGGGGGACTCAGTGCGGGCTGCACAGCAACACAGCAACACAGCAACACAGCAACACAGCAACACAGCATTATGCATAGACCTAGAACCAGTGGAGGTGTTCGTACTCGTCTGTATGTGTTTAATTGTAGAAGCACAGCTCATATTCCATCACTTATGAAACACACCCATTTCTATGGAGGCCCAAAGTGTTCAGTATTAAAGGAACAAATAGTCCTTGATGAAAAACACAATGACATGAATGAAAGCAGACAACATATCACTTAAATCATGAAATGATTAAATTGATGTCTAAAAAACAACTTACAGTTATGAAATACTATTTCATCCCTCATCCTGAAGGACGGAGGATTTGGCTTAAATTTTATGTTATTTTTTATTTTGTCAGATGTTTTTATTCTACAAATTGCCTTCTTCCAAATTCAGTTTTTATTTCACAGAATCATTTACCTTCAAAGATAGTACTATTAATCAATACTGACACTTTTTTCAAACTCTTCATTAAAGAATGTGTTTTATGGCTGCGCTTTTTCATGAAATGGAAATACTCCAAATGTTTGCACCTCATTTTGGATGCATTTTCCCAAAATTCAGCCTGACTTTCAAACTCAGTATTTGGTAACTTTGGAAACTTTGGGATCTCTGTTAGAATTTAAATTAATGCTTTGGAGGTTTGAACAATGTTTGGCATCACAGCATGAGGTTGTACTGACAGGAATCTCATGCAGGTCAGGGACTAATGACATCATATGACATTATCTTTTATTACCATGATTGCCCTTCGTCATTGTCTTATGATGATTTGGCATTCTAGCATTTGACCTCTGCAGGTTAGCTCAAGTTAATTGTTTCTCTGGTATTACTTTCAAATATTTTCAACCAATGTAATAAGAGCTGGTTTTTCTAGAAGAGGCGGGGTTGTGTGTGCTGCGTTGATACATAGTATTAATACATTTTGAACACAGAGTTGTGCCCGCAAATGTACAATTTATACATTTTAATTGAAACGATTGTATAAAACTTCATCATTTATTGGCATGTACCACTAAGCAGCTGAAACATACAGTGGTCCTTTTTGAAACAAAAAATAACATACAATGTCGATGCAATAACTAAATGCTGCAATACATATATCAGCTGCAGCTCGTGTGCACAAACGCAAACATGACTTTGGTTTATATATATTTGTAATATAATTTGTCTTTTTTATTGGTCCACAGCTGAGAGTACAGATGTGTTCCCTGTGATGTTGCCTTCAAACCCAGAGGATGTCCTCTCTCTCTGTCGGTCCACATTCAGGATGACTTGTCTTTGTCTTTGCACTGACTGAGCACCTCCTGCATCTTCTTCTGGATGTCCTCCACCCTCTTAGACCACTTCTCCCGCACCTCATCTTCATCATCCTCTGTAACAGCTGTGTAGCCCATGAGAGCGATGAGGCCCATGTGGAATAGGTGGGAGATGTGTGAACAGCGGTACTCCATGATCTCGCGGTCGCCATCGC
>NW_019472535.1:0-1724 GCF_002814215.2 Seriola lalandi dorsalis
ATATTTAAAATGGTGTGTAAAAATACATGTAAAGCTTTATATTGCAAGTGCAGGAAATATTAATGGTCCATACATTGTAGGAAACAAAAACTAATGCTTAAATGTGAACCAAGACATAAATAAATGAATATTCAAAAACAGGCAAACCAATGAGTTAAATAATAATAATGAAACGGCCTGGTAAAAGACAAATAGAGGACGAAAATATTCAAATTTTTATTACTTTTGTCAACTGATTGTTGGGGTTGTTGGCTGATTGATGGCCAAAAGTGTTAAGTTAATTGCTTTTACATTCCATTATAATTATTTAACTAATTGTATTATTTATTGGTGTATTCAGTTATATTTTTGACTTACCTGATACCTTTTAAACCATCTTCTCAGTTTCAAGGGGCCATATCCCAACAGTAATGTTGGGCTGCTGCACACAGGACAGTGTTGTGATTTTTCACCTGGAATATTAAATAGTTTGTGTGTGATTATTCTTTGTATAAAGTCGAACATTAAAAGCAGTGATATGCAGTTTATGTATAATTATTCTTTGTATACACTGGGACATTAAAATTGTGATGTATCTTTTATGTATGATTGTTTTCTTTGTATACGGTAGCAGTGATTATCTTTTATGTAAGATTGTTTTCTTTGTGTATGATTACTCACAGAAAAAGAGGCGAGTCTGGATCCCTCTGCGTCTACTGGAAGAAACTGCAGTCACGTGACCGCAAACGTCAACAACGAAATGGCAGCCTCCTGTTTTGTAAATTAACACAAGGTCCAAGCTGGTAAAGGAGCGCTTCGTTTTCTCTCTTTAACCCCAAGAGTCACATTTCCAAGGCGAAACCACCGGGTGTGTATTCAGCATTTCGCAGGCTGCATGTGGGGGGACTTGAACGTTAGCTATCGGCGGTTTGGGGAGCTAACGTCTCCTGGCTGCACGGAGCGACACAGAGGGATGTTGACTGTTTTCAGCCGAGGGGAAACGGCTGGTCTCCCCATGCCTGTCTCTGTTGTTCGTTAACAAAGCTGACAAAAAGCGTTTACATAGAGCTGTAAAACTGGCGGAAAGGGCTAGCAACTTTACAAACATCCCACCGTCGTGTTACCACACCCACTACTAAATTCAACGCCACACGTTGAATCAATTAGTTATTGTGTGTAATGGTTGGCCTGTTGATAACAATGATCTGTGATTTATAAAAAAGCCCGTCCATTGAAACAACAAGCTGTGTGGTATTATAGTTTGTTTGTTTTTTTAGAGAAACCAGAAGCAAGTGTTACATTTCTTTGTCGCTACTTAGCTAGCGAGTTAGTCAAACCTTAAATACCCCCGATTGCTCTAAAGAACAACTTGTAAACAACAATCGCATGCAGAGCGTTTAGCCAATAGGAGAGCTCATCGATGAGGAAGACTGCAATGTGATTGGTCGGTTTGTGGCTGATGTGGCGATTTTACGCCATTCAGACGCTGTGGACAGTGACAGTGAATTCACCACTGCGCGATGTTGTCTCAGCTTTGTCAAGTTATTGCATTTGAAATAGGTCAATTGCATTATTCTTTTAATATTTAACCCTGGCTCCTGTGACAGTTGCTTAATCAGCATGTTACAGCAGGTTACACATCCAGGTGTGCACTGTGACTTTGAGCTCCACGTTGATAGTCAGGCTCTTTCCAACTCCAGGCACCTGAAGTCTACATGGCTTCTCAAAAGTCAGGTAATCTCTGG
>NW_019472536.1:0-1724 GCF_002814215.2 Seriola lalandi dorsalis
TACTGCCAGTAAGAGCAGTGACCTGGGAGGGAATCACTGTGTTCTGCCAGGAGGACCACAGTGGCCTGGGCGTGCGCCAGGAAAACAAAGTTGGTCAATAGATAGGCAAGAGTAGTACAACGAAGCCAAAATGATTGGGAAACAGGATGCACATAGCCATCTGAGGTATAAAAGAACATGTCTCGCTCTGTGTTGGGTTGTTGTTGTCTCCGTCTATGACTGCGAGTAGGCCGTAGTGAATAAAGAGACTCCCCGCTCTGACACCTGTGTCTTGACTGTCTGATTCCTTTTTGATCCACAACAGCAACAACAGCAACAACAGCATTAGTCATTTGTTCAAATGCTTGATTTGACCTGTGTTTACCTGAATGAGAAACGCTTTGTCCCGAACCAAAGTTTTGGTTGACACAGAGGAAGTATGGTATTCTGTTGATAGATCATCAGGGTCATATTTTGAAAAAAATTTTGTAACACTGTGTACAACATAAAATGACACGCAGATTCACTTAATATGTGAAGAAAGCATACATTCTTTCCTGAGAGGTGAAAAAATGGAGGAAAACAGATTTTCAAAACACAGAGAGAAGGGGATAGGGGAGGTTGTTGACAACAGCTGGCAGACAACAATACATCTCCTGAAAGTCTTCATCTTAAGGCTGATGGATAATGGCGAGAGATGGAGGGGGTCGGCACGGCAGCCCTTCTCCATTTTTATCTCCATGATATGAAAAACTATATATATATATTTTTTACACTCCTCCATTTGTGGGTTTACGCAACAGTGAGCGCGCCCTCAGTTCGACAGTACACTTTCGGACATGGTAGGAATACTTGTCACCTTAGGACATTCTGCTGTGTCCTAACACTGGTGAAAAATATTTGTCTCGGAGGATTGTCATGGCCCCTACTGAGACATAAATGTGTATATTTCCAATGGCTCTATTGAAATTTTTAATGGGAATATCATCAGGAAACATACTGAGCCTCGTAATTGAAACCAACATAAGTCTGTCATGGAAACCATCACAAATCATAAGACACCATTAAACTCGAAAAAGGAGACAATACACAACCACACACCTTACAATCCCATCCAACCCTTAATGGGCGTAACAAGAAACATGCCACACCTTTTCACAGATGCTACTCTACAGTTTATTCAGTATTGGTTATTACACTGCTTCTTCTGGTGCATGAGAACAAACAGTAGTGATCAGAAACAACAGTGTCAATAACTTTTGAGTCAGCAGGATAGTCAAAATGGAGCTCGGAGTCCCCTGTAATAATCATTGTGTCGTAATTTGTGTGAATGATGGATAGCAGCTGGGGGAACTCATCTAAAAATATAGCACTCTGTTTGGGGGGCCTGTGTACTGTAACTGCTCACACACTGGGTTTGCATCTCAATAAAACAGCAGGGTATTCCAAGGGTGGAAATTCCCCCAATGAGTGAGGGGAAGTTACAATATTCTTCTTCTGCTTTTATTATGATAAGAAAAACATATTCTAAAGACCAAAATTAACAATGTCTCTCTTCATGCTTTTCCTTGCCCTTCTATGGCACTCAAGCCAGACAGTTCCTACTTGATTTAGAAGAAGCTACTTGAATAAGTCGTGTTGGACAACAGAATGATCAATCAAAGCAGATGAAAATAATCATTCAACTGAAGAAAATGGAGACATCCAGTCATGAATGTAGAGTTCAAGAAGGTGCTAATTTCCTT
>NW_019472537.1:0-871 GCF_002814215.2 Seriola lalandi dorsalis
CATTCAATCTCACTATGTCTCAGCGAATCAGAACAAAGCCAGAAAGTATAGGATCAAAGCTCATCTATCACATACAGGCCAAACTCCAGCTCTAGCCTTTTATTTTTTCGCAAGAGTTTCAACTTAAAACATCTTTTATTAGTGTTATCCTCGATATCGTGTCTCCTCCTGTTCCTATTTACAATCATTTTCGAGCGTAGTGTGACAGTTTTCTCTCACGCATCAGGACAGTATGTTCATACTTTGCTACGAGCTCTAGCGGAGACCTCACACTTGGAATGAGTCCTTGGTTATGTGACACTTTCTAGATGAAAGAAATAAAAAAAATCAACAGCACACTTGTTTTCCAAACTAAGCGCGGTTTCATGAGGACATGAAATGCAGATATTTCCCTCTGATTCTCATAAAACAGAGTGTCAGTCAGTTTTACATCTTTCTTGAGGTCCTTTCTTTCATCCAACTTAAAAAGACATTTGGCAAGGAATGTGTTTGATCACAATAACTGTGTAATGCTCTCTTTCACAGATGATCACAGCATGTCCTTTAACGATAATATGCCTCATTAATGATGACTCAGACAAACTGATTGTCCTGGGCCACATGACGGCACTTGGTTTGACCTCCTCACCTGCTCGGAGTCTATATGAGCTGGGCGGTTTCAAGATGGCTCCCTCTCCCTCCCTCCCTGGAGGGCAGGTGCCGTTCAGCCACTCAACGTGGTTTTGTTTGGTTTGGATTGTGTCGTTTGTGTTCATGTTACAAGTAGTTAAGGTTAGCACCTACATTCAGTGTTGGGGAAGCTTCTGTGAAAGCACATTACTTTACACTGGAAGAAGTTAAACTACAGCAAAGCTACTGTAAGGAGAAATTT
>NW_019472538.1:0-1724 GCF_002814215.2 Seriola lalandi dorsalis
CAACCCAATAAGGATAATGGATGGATAGATGCTCCCCTAAACCCATTGTATACTACTTGCCCAGCACCAAATGGCAGACAAAGTTAGCAACTACCAACTAGCCTAGCCAATAAACAGAGTGGAGCATTTAGCAGCGAAATAGCCTGATATTCCCCTCAGGAGGTTGTTCAAGGTATGTTTGCTCAATTTCCTTCTAATTCTTCAATATCCACAACACTCCTCAGATCAGAATTCAGAGGTGTGTATATGCATAGAGATATTCAATATCTGATTTATTCAAAATTAATCAAAACAGAAGTGTATTGGTTTTGCTTCTGTGTGTAATTCCAAGGTAAGCCTGTTTTTTCCCCAATACTGCTTCCCCTTTGGGTCCTAAAGATGCTACAGTATAATCCTGATAGCACTGTTAAAAAAAGACAAAATAAAACCTGTCTAATCTTTTCTTTATTTCATAACCACACAAAGAGGAGTAGTACATGGTGGAGGGCAGATTGAATAAAGGTAGTGGGACTACACCTCAACTTACTTGCTATTTCTTCTTGCTATCTGAAGTGACATCATCAACATCCAATCAGATTCAAGATCAACAAAGATAGGTAACTTTATAATGCTAGTGAAATGTTGTTTCCTGACATGTATTTGCTGTAATGTTTCTTTTTTTAAATATTTTATTTTCATTGTGTTATGTGGTTTGTTTCTGCAGTTTTGTTAAATGTTGTGTTTTTCACCATAGCATCCCCAAGCAGAGAATTGATTTTGACAGAAAGGTGAACCCATTACATAGTTATTTATGACCATGAAAACAGACTACTTTTTTTTCTTTTACTTTGCCTAATATGAAGAGCAGCTTTACATTACAGAGCCAAGGAATTGCAAATTACAGGCTGCGTGGGCTGAAAAATTGGTTAAGTCAAGATCTGAATTCCCATGATAAGTTACATTATTCAAGGAAAGGCGAATACAGAGGAACACAGCCAACACTGAATAAAAACTTGCCAAAGAGTCTGTCTTGTGGAATAATAAGATTTTGTCTGGCACAAAGGCTAGACGTTCTGGTTATTGTATTGTAATGTAATTACAGACTTTGGTGTGTCCATTTCAAAACACATCAATCATGCCTATTTTGTTTGCTGTATAGTTAGTGACAGTGCTTGTCAATACTACATTGGCCCCCTGCTCTCTTTCCTCCAATATTTCCTTAAATGTGTGCACACAAGTAACACAAAGTAAACAAATGACACAAAATAACAATAACCTAGAAAACAGGAGCATTTTATATCTGCTTTAGGGTTTTTTCTGTTGCTTTAAGAGGATGTAAAACAAAGTGTTTTTATTTATTTATTTATTTTATTTTCCAGTTTGCCCCAGTATTTATATGCCTGCATGCCTGTGTGTTTGCGTGATTCCTTCTTTCGTTGCCTGAAAGGTTGATGGCAACATAATTAAACACTGTGATAAAAAAATGAATGAAATGAATGAGTCTTACACACATTGACATAATTTTAATGCATGATGTTTTTATGAATGTACAAATTTAATTCAAATAGCCAAGAAAACAACAGATAAAAGCATTGTCTCATTTGTCTCAGTGTTGTGCACTGTGTCATCATTACTTGTGTTGTGTTATCAGAACATTCATGCAACATTTCAATGGCAAAATGTAAATGCATTTATTTCAGCTCAGACAGGCTCTTGGCCTGTCTTTTCTCAATCTGCCATATTGA
>NW_019472539.1:0-1724 GCF_002814215.2 Seriola lalandi dorsalis
CATTCAGGCAAACAATGTTACGCTGTATTAAAGTATGCAATGGACTGATGATTCATTTAATTACTTTTTTTTTTCCACTATGCACATATGCTCAAGACTGCGACAGTGGTATTTTGATATCAGCTTGTTCTTTGGCATGATTATGCTAACCATGCTTTTGGCTAGCCTTTTTAGATGTGCTCATACTGTCTTTTGGTGTTTTTCTCTTCATGTTGTTAGTGCATGTCTGTAATCTGAGCCTGTTCACTGACTGTGGGTGGCTGTGTGGGTGAGTTTATATTATCCTCAAAATAGGGAAGACAAGGTTTAGGTTCATATGCACAGGTCTCAAGCTTGAAATTAAGCCATGCAATACAATCACATGGCCTAAGGCTTTACCTTACACTTTCCTTTTATACAGAGTTTTACAGATTTCAGTCACTATGAATTCTAGACATGGTAGATATGATAAGAAAGAAAGTACAAAATAGTTGAGATTTAGAAAGTAGGATTTGTGGCCACAACTGTTGGTCTCTATTTTCTAACATTTTGTAGACAAAACGATTAATCAGTTAACCAAGAAAATAATCACTGGTTGCTGCCCTGACTAATTTAATGCCCTCGTGTGCATGTCATCATTTAACCAACTATCTTCATTAATAGCCGTTATTTAAGACAGAATCCTGTGACTAAAGAATTTAAATTGTTGCTATGCAAATTTATCTAAAGCTCAAGGTAAGCTTATTCTGCAGAAGGGACTTCACCATACCAATAGTCACTAATCAATGATCATTAATGCCTTGTGATTAAACACATTCGGTAGTTTATTGTGTTAATCATGGTAAGTGCATTTTAACGCGTCTGGCCAGTAAATCCTGCTGTGAATATCTGTCAGAGGTTAGTGATAAATTAGCAATAAACCCATCGAAATGATCATACCGACTGTTTAAACCAGCGCTCCCTGATGAGGAGAGGACTTTCTTTATTGTGAAGAAGAGGCACCTTTGATTTCTAGAAATTCATTGTCGATGTGGCCTCTTTAGTGGTGGTTTAACCCTGGACCTCAACATTCATCTCATATGCTCCTAGCTTCCTGATACACTCTTTGTAACTTAATGGAGATGCAATCAACGTTTTCTTGCTTGCTTGCTCTTTGCCTCTGTTGTTTTTCTTCATACCTGCTTATGTTTATTCAGTCTAATGGAGGAGATCTTGAGTGACGACCTGGAATTTGCTTAATTTCACTCAATTAATAGCATGCATATGATAATAAAACGAATTGAATCGAATTGATTGACCTTTAAAAAAAATAGCACATTTATTTGTGTACTAACAATTCAGTACAACCTAGAGTTTAAAGCAATGTAAACAAATTACTTCAGGGTGTCATCTAATCTAGCTGACAGGTCATAGAGGTCAATTTTGTTAAGTAAAATTAATTTTTCTGTTCAATTTTGTTTACAGTCACTTTGAGCAACTGTGTTATGATGCAAAAATGCGTGCCAAAACTTGTCTTGCATTTTGTAAAACAGAGACAACTTGATGCCCTTTAAAACTTTGTTTCCATCAAGCACCAGTGTTGCAGACAGGGAGGTTTTGGCTGCTTCCCTGTCTGCTTTGTCTGGCTTCATCTGGTGTACACAGTCCTCAAGCCATCTGTTTTCCTATCAGGAAGGACGCAGATGAGAGAAAAAATAGAATAGGCTACAAAACAAGCTTATTTTTATGTGCCCATTATCAGAACA
>NW_019472540.1:0-1723 GCF_002814215.2 Seriola lalandi dorsalis
TACCAACAATGCTAACAGCATTTTTAAGGACAATTATGAGTAAGATAATTTTGACAATTGCAAAAGTCACACTGGGAATAAACGTAACCACATTAATTTCAAATGTAACTTCATCACTTGACGGTGGACATGTTCACGTAGCCACAGGCCTTCTGGAGTTGAAGACCTTGATCCCATTTTGCATGGAAGATCGAGCATATTTAGTCAGGAGGGCTCCGGTGGTCTGTTTCTCTCCACACAGGTCTCTGGATGAGGAGAAGAGGGAGGAAGTGAAACATTCACACATTATAATGACCCAGGTCACTTAGTGTGGTAATCCACGTGTTATTTTGCTTTGTAAAGATTGTGAACATTCGTTGGATGGATAACACTAACTGTATGTATGGCGCAATGTCTTCTTCTGTCCATTTCTCTCTGAGTGTGAAGAGGTGGTTGAAGCGCTCCAGCGTGTCCTCTGGGAGATCCTCCACCCGCAGCAGGCAGATGGTCTCTGGACGGGACATGCGGTCCACCAGGGCAACACTCTGAAACATTTACAAAACCATCAGCACTGTAGTCAGTCTCTCAAGACGGTCAGTCAGTAGGAATGACTACAGAGAAAGAGCTACAGCAGGTCACTCCTTTGTCACAACAGCATTATTAGCAAAGGCTAGCTTTAGAACAACTATGCTCCATACTGGCTCAGTCTATGTAGGAGGCATTTGGAAACTAAATTCTAAACTAAATAAAATGCAAACTGGCTTGAAAGAAGAAAGAAGAGTCTGGTGATGTTAATTGATTCCTGACTCCTAGAGTTGTAATGGCTTTATATGAATTCTTAAGTCAATTTATTTTACCCCTATAAAAACGCAGTGACATACGGTGCCCTTTTTTCATACTCAGAGATAGTATGAAGCTGCATTTCTATGGGGAAGATGCGCTGCGGAGAGAAAGTCTCAATTCTGCAGTTTGAAGCAATTCTTACATTTTATTTGGTTTTGAAACTTCTTCTATTTTAAAGATTCTGGCATTTTATTTAAAAAAAGGTAGAAAAAAATGTAAATACTATAGAAAACTTGTCTCCAAAATGCACAACGTTATACTCCAACTGCGACATAGAGAAAAACGGAAACCCACCATCCCCCTCTTTTACTCAGACTGCAATATACAGTATAAGAGAGGTACAGGCTAACCTTTAGCTGGTCCAGTCTTGTGCTCATGCCATCTGGGACACTCTGCTGCCAGACCTCCTGAAACTCCCTCAGGTTGAACTTGACAGCGTTCTGCAGCAGCATTAGTGCTATTCCCCGACAGACTTTATCCTCGTGCAGTGCATAAAACACTTCATCTGCATAGACGAAGGAGGACACAGGACTTTTATTACTGCGGGGGTTTGAGTTTCAGATTGGGTAAGATTCTCCTACCAATTTAATTGAATCATCATATGTTGTTGTTTTTTTTTTTGTTTTTTTTTTACCATTTTCAGTATAACGTTTCCCATAGCAGTTCAAACAGTGTTCGATCATCTGTCTGTGAATGAGAAAGAGAACAGTATTATTGGAACCTGCCTGATCATCTACCCCATTTTTAAGACTTATAATTGATGCTCAGAAAGTCTGTATAACCTCTTAAGTTATGCTATTTGGGTAATTTTGGATTCTTAAGTCACATTCTTAAGATAAGTAAAAATCAACTTAAGTTTTAACTGTCAGCATTATGCTTTTCCTTTTGTAGATCCCTACAG
>NW_019472541.1:0-868 GCF_002814215.2 Seriola lalandi dorsalis
TCAAGGACACTTTGATGGACACGTTTGCCGCTGAAAGCACTTAACCTGTGACTCCTCTGGACCGTCTCCCTGTGCACTCAGCCACCCTGCTGCCCTCCTGACATCATTTTGGTAATGGATTGGGCTTTTTAGAGGCTGGGAGTGGGGTGAGATAAGCTCTGAATTGCACAGATCATTTTTCAGAGTGACAAAGAGTGCGGGCCGCTCTGCTAAAAAGGTTTGTGGAAATGGATAGATGGACTTCGAGCAGCTGCAGAGGTGACGCTGACCCCGCAGTCTGAGCTCCTTGAGCGGAATAAAATGACAACTACTGCTTCTTATTCATAGACTACAGAGAGCTAGACTCCCTAACAGTCTTCTTTTCTCTTCTTATAGTCCATGTTGCAAATGTTTGATGCCTTCAGGAGCAACATTATGTTCATCAATGAATGTATTTTGGGTATTTTGTTGTATGTTTTATGCAATTTAATCAACTTTCTCCATTTTATTCATTTATTTTTGTTGGGAAAGTGGGCTTGGGAGGGAGAAGTAAATAAGAGGGTTTGGAAGGGAGGATGTTACCGCCCGCTGTGTGGTGTAGTGATTGGTCCTAATTGAAATGAGGGAGGTCGTTAGCTGATCCAGCGCACCTGTGCCCCCTCCAGGATATAAAAGCTGGCCCCGCTCTCATTCTGCTGGCGTCCACACTGTGCCTCTTTCTTTTTGTTTTGGCCTCCACAGCACAACGCTCACAACCATGCATTGCGAACACTTACACTGTTATTTATTTAGGTTCTCATTTTGTGTTTGTGACAATTTTTCAAATTGACATAAGAGATTTTAACTAATGGTAATATTGGGGGGGCGGTTGGGGTCCAAACTGCTGTTA
>NW_019472542.1:0-867 GCF_002814215.2 Seriola lalandi dorsalis
CATGGTTTCTCTTTTATTCTTTTCAGGATGATGATAGAAACAACAACAAAAAAAAATCTAAATATAAATCTAAAATATATAGTTTAAGTCTGCTGAAGTGGGTATCCTTCTCTTTTTATAGTACTTCCATTTTATATCTTAAAACTACAGGGTTAATAATTGATTGGTGTTTAAAGTGCTGCCTGTAAAGGTCTATATGTCACAGAGACAAATAAACAGACTAAACTAAAGAGAACTTAATGTTGACACATTTCATAAAATAAAAAAGTTACCTCCACTCCTCCACACAGAGGAAGGGGTTTCCACACATGTGGAGTCCAGGGGAGGTGCAGCGAAGATGAGGGCGGCGGAGGAGGAGTCTGTGTGGTTGGAGGAGCTGGAGGGGGGAACGAGGGGCTGAAGGCAGGGGGAGCGAGGCAGTCGAGCGAGCGGCACTTTGCTGGGCTTGGGTGGCGGCTTAGGACACAGCTGGCTGTCAGAGCCCCGGATCGCCTGGCCTGGAGACACACAAGCAGAACCGTTGTGATATTATCACACAATATGTTTTATCAGTTACGATTGTTGGTTTATTTTTGGAACCAAATTCAATCAAACAATGTAGTAACCTTGATAACCTGATAAGAAAAGCTTTGTTGTATTTAGTACCATTTTTTTATTTTTTATCTCAGATCTGTGACAGTGTACAGTACACACCACAATCTGTCTTTTATTTACTTTTGACAATAAATGAATCAGACGTGATTGTGGATAAAAGCACATGGTTAATTTGATTTGTTATTCGCATGCAAACAATGGCAGGAGCACATAAGTAGACTAAAACCTAAGTGACTGAGTAACTTTAAGAGCGCCACAGGGTTTTTTTTTTTT
>NW_019472543.1:0-1723 GCF_002814215.2 Seriola lalandi dorsalis
GTGCTTAAACGTGCTCCACATTCAGCAGGAAGAGTTTTCTTCAAATCAATACGCACATCTTCTTGAGTATGGCTACTCTTGTTTCAGAGATATTTTTTGTTTGTTTCTCCACAGAACACATTATCACAGAGAGGAAAATGGAGACTTGGTTTTGTTTTGTTTGTTGTCACAGCTGAACTGAATTCTGGGATGTCCTGAGGAGCCCGGTATAATCATAAGGGGCCAGTCCTTGAGATAAATTGGCACACACGGAGCAATGCTGGGAGTATATCACCAAAATAAATGCTTCTCCAACACCAGCACAGTGACAGGCTCAATCCCAACAATGCTCTAAGGCAAAGAAGGTGACAGAACCGGCAATCAAGTACACCCTCATCTCCTACACTGAATTCAGACAAGATTGTCCTTTTCTTGACACATAGAGAGAATCTTTTTTCCAACATGAAAAAAAAGCTGTGCAAGAAACAGGGTTTTTTTTTTAAATATATTATTTAAAGTTAAAGCCACATAGCTCCTTCAGCGGAGAATTTAAGTAGCCGACCAGATATTTTTTTGTGCAGCTTGTAGAAGTGCAAACCTGCCACAGAGCTAAATAATAAAGGCTCTGAATAGATTTCTAGAGTCTGGTCTCTCAATGTTTACCACTTTACAAGGCAGCTAGATCCCCTAGTTAACATCTGTAGTAAGAAAGAAATCCATGTGAGCGTGATAATGATGGACCCAACATGAAGCACACTGATGGTAGTTAAGAGAGAAACTAATGGATATTCAAATAGTGGAGAATCCACAATCAAGAGACAGCAGCTCGAGGGGTCAGTGTTGCCAAAAGTTTTGATTTTACAACTGGACAACATGAACACATTCCAAAACTGTGGACTGACCCCAATAAAAAGGAAATTGACCATCTGCTAAACTCCTCCCCTGAGCAGTGGTTGACCAATCATAGCTTCAAACCCAGAGCAGGCTACCTGGATAGGAAACAGAGTGACGGTGGTTACTTGTGACTTGGAACATATGCTAATATATGAGAGGCACAGACTTGCGATAGCCTCTGTCATGTAGTTTTAGCTTCAGTTCGCTAACATATGTGTAGCCATCAAGTGCATATTTAAGACTCCATACGCAGGAAACAGAAAGGTTGACAGATGCAGCAGCAGTTACTGAGGGGGGTACGTCTTAGCAAACAATTGGAGCCTGCAAAGTGCAAATGGCTTGAGAAGAAGCTGTTGAACTTATTTATTGGGATCACTTCTTGTTGTATTTCTCCTTCATGTACCTTGTCCTTTTCTTTGGTAGTAGAACAAGATGAGGATTTGTATTAGGAATACTTCAAATTCAGTGCATCAGACTCCTGTCGATTTCAGTGTTATTTAGTGTCTGACAAAACACCCTATTACTCAGAATCTCCAATTCCAACTGCATAAATCCTGTGCTCATTCTTCACTGCCTGAGAGAGACATTCATTTCTGGGAACAGACCTGTTATCATGTACAGCACATTTCAGCAAGGATAGCCTTGACCAGGAGCATGTCCTAGGGCCACACTCACACAAACTCACCCATTTATGCAAAGGTGCAAATCTCAATAATTATCACTGTCACTTCGCATTAGTCTAAAAATTAAATTTAAAAGCTGTTGCAAGCATGTATGAGGCCTTATTTACTTGAATTCTGATAAAGAGATAGGCCAGAGGTAGATTATAGGTTTCTGACCCACTATTACC
>NW_019472544.1:0-1723 GCF_002814215.2 Seriola lalandi dorsalis
GTCAAGCCAATAAAATCAAATCTAAATGAAATCAAGGAGATTGCTGTAGATTTTCTTTTTGTCATGTAAAAATGCTAATTTTAGAGACATTTTATGGGCGACGTGGGAGAATGGAACAGAAAGGTTAGAGAAGGACATTTTGACGGTGACTTCGGGAGAGTGTCGGAAGCAGCCGAAGTTGAGCTCGACGCTGTGACGCAATCAATGAGCGACTACAGATTGGATTGTTGTTTCTTCAAATCGTGGTCAGACGAAACTCAGTTTGTTATTTCACAGACAAGGTACTGTATCATGATGTTTCTTTCAAATTTTCACCATGGTTTTAGCTTTTTCTCCAAGTCACTTTAGATGCTGAGTCGCAGCTCCTCCTTTGTCTTTAGACGCCTCCAGCTTCCTACTGAAAATGGAGGAAATGTGTGCAATCGCTGCTTTGTTTTTTCGCCTGTGTTTGGCAGCAGCTAGCTAACTCAGCTAGCTTCAGGGGACTGACTAAGTCAGGCTAAACTTTTATTAGACTTAGTTTAATCACTAGAAAGAACATTATATTCTTAAATTAGGTGTGAACGTGCTCCAGTAGCCTGACGCCTAGTGTTAGATAAGCTAAGCTAACGCAACTTTCAGTTAACTTAATAACTTAATTGACTGTGGGAATTGTAGTTGTCATTGACAAATATTCTAATGACTACTTTATCTGAAGAAATGAATAAACATGTGCAAGTCGAAAACGAAATAACACAAAGTAACCACAACGTTACTTCAAAAAGAAGGGCAGCACAAAATCTCAGCTAAGTAGCCACTTGTTATTGAGAAGTCGTGATATCTTTGTGCAAAAAGAGAGTAAGTTGCAAGCCAGGACAAATGAACTACATCTGAACAGTGAACTATTTGGTCATTGACGGTAACGTCACTGTATATAATATAATATGTTTATTTGAGCTTAATGGTAAATTCTCCTCAAAACAAATGGCAAATTTATCAAATCTACCTTGATACAGAATTTGCATAATCCCAGTAGTTTTAAAAGTGTAGTCAAGACTTGAATTCCTGATGTCGTCAGGCTTTTATTGAGGCTTTCTCCATCTAGACAATCATCAGAATAATGTCTATCGTAACAGATGTTTTTATTTTCTCCACTACAGTTGAAATCTCACCTACAGGTAAGATACTGCAGTTATGCATTTTTGATCTAGTCATTTAAATATGATGTTATCATTTTGTTTTTCATTGACTCAGAAGTGTTGGTGAATGCAAAACCTGAGTCATGCCTTGCACATTTAAACTGCAAAGATTTAATTATTGATCAAATTGGGGGGACTTATTGATATTTCTTTCATTGGTTCTTTTTCCCCACCTTCTGTTTTTCCTCTCTTGTTTTTCCACTTATTCTCAGTCACTCTAATTAGTGGTGGTGGTGCTATTCCCTGCAAAGTCTAGATGCCACTGAGCAACACTTGCGACCTGACATGATATAGTCTTGAGAGGCTTGAGAACAACTTCTTTTCTACACAGGGAAGTGTCAGGATCAAAATCAAGGAAACAGAAAACCACAAAACCTAAAACTCCAGGGGACCAAAGGACAGGAGTACAGGAGTGTGGATACGGGGTGTTGGGGATGGGGTTGGGGAGCCAAAGGAGGACGTCATGGTTTACAGCAGCTCTGCGGCCTCCCCAATGAAAACAACACCATCAGCATCACCTCATTTAACTGCTCCTGCTACAGCAC
>NW_019472545.1:0-864 GCF_002814215.2 Seriola lalandi dorsalis
GTGACTCATCGTGTGAGTGGGAACCATTTCGACTTTAAGGTCCACTTTTGTTCACCCATCTCACCCAGGTCTGGAGCTGAGGAGGTCCATGGAGGAGGCGAGAGAAGCCTGAAGCCTCCTGGAGGAGTACGTGCTGCTGCTGGGGACACCAAGAGAGGGGGAGGGGACCCCAGGGTGGGCGGTGCCTCCCTCCAGGGTGTGGTGTGCATGGAGGGACCTGGGCAAACTCGCAAAACGCCCCTCTGCCATCATCCTCAGCTCTGGAAAGTAACACACAGAAATAAAGAGTTAGACAGAGAGGACTTGAATCGGATGTTTTACCAGCAGTTTAAAGGTTTGGACTTCAACAGTTGATCTCCGTCTGTCCACAGACAAATTATTATATGTAACGACTTTTAATAGACGTATTAAGGTGATACAGAAAGAATAGTAAGTGAATTAACCTCACAGGGTGAAAGTTCCTCCAGGTGGTATAACCTAACATGCTTACACTAACCTGGGGAACACACTTATGTAACCATTGGTAACTCAAGAGGGGTCAGGTGTAAAATACTCAGTCATACATTGCTGTAAAAAGACACATGATCTGACGTACAGTGTTCACTGAGATGAAATATTATGACACATGATACGTACATAACGAGAGTCAGTACAACAGGTGCTCTCACCGATACACTCATATGGCTGACACACTCACATACTCTTATACACACTAGGATATTGCCTGGAGGGAGATAAAACTCGTCATTACATAATATTATAACAGTAGTTGGTGCGAGGTAATGTGATATCTGCTGATATACTGCATTTGTTTCAACACTCCATCATAACAATGACTGAAATAAAGACGGGAATAAAGAGGTG
>NW_019472546.1:0-863 GCF_002814215.2 Seriola lalandi dorsalis
AAATGTTTGATTGCTCTGTGTGCTGAAGTGGACACTTGTGCATGTGTGTGGGTGCGCGAGTGTTACTATATACGTGCGTTCTTGTGTGCCCACGACGAGTGTGTGTACTGTGTGTGTGCTGGTGGTGCGCGTGTGGGGTTGGTGTGTAACCAAATGTTTGGTTGGTTGTCATATTCTCCCATTGTAATTGGATTGCCCTGCATTATTGCAAGCTGAACCAAGGTTTGATGAACCTGATTAAAACTTGCTGGCTGAGAAGCAAAATGTAGGACGTGCATTTATACAAAGTGTAGAGAATGCTGAAATAACACTTCTCATTCTGCATTAACCAGCACAGTGCAACTTCCTGTCATGTACTGTATTATATATGCAACATGTGTCTGTCCGCTTTAATATATATATATTTTTTTGACCTGCATTATATAAGACTTCAGTTTTAACCACTTTGCTGCTAGTCTTTTATCCTCTTTCAATCTTGGAAATTGTGCATATCTTTGGGAATGCATACAAGTGTACATTCTTGACATTGTGTAGATTAAAAAAGAAAAAGCTATATAAACCTGTTTCTCTTCAGTGTATTGTTTTAAAAAGGTTACTTTTCACAGCAGTTGAGTGGTTATGTTTCAATTCTCCAATGCTTTGGTGCACTGATGATACTATATGTAAGCTTTTTTTCATCTTACAGCGCTTGATGTAACATTTATGTGATTAGTTCTAAATAGTGGAAGACATTTGTGTTTTGAAACTTGCAGTATAAATGGTACTACTCTTAACTATTCTGTAAACACTGCCTGTTTTCTTTCTTTTTCTTTTTTTCACTCTCTCTTTGTGCATATTTCTTTCCTGTGCATCTTTTTTTTTTT
>NW_019472547.1:0-1723 GCF_002814215.2 Seriola lalandi dorsalis
AATTTTTTTTTTTTTTAAATCAAAAACAAATGATTATAGTCACCAACTGAACTGATTACAGGTGATAAATGATAATGAGTTTAATAGATAAAATAGCCAACACACCCCTCAGATTTATGCCTTGCCCTCTACAGGCTTAAAACATGAAATACACTTAATAAGCTGCCTTAAGACCCAGAGGTATAGTAAATGTACAGTAAAGATTTCTTTTCTTATTGCATTTTGCAGCTGCTTTCTGCAGTACTTTGTCTGTAGCTTTACCAGATTGTTATGCAACATAGCAATCTTAAGTCAAAAAAACAAAACAAGTTCATAACAATTTGTCCTTCTAAAAACAGAGAACATAAAAATAGAAAAAAAAAAAGCACAAAAACAGCCTCATTCATCAGTTTCTGTTCATCATACAGTTGATTCTCCACACTGAGTCAACACAGTGATGACTGAGTGGCCAGTTCAGTGAATGTGAATGTAATTCAAAAAACAGAAAGTGGATTTTCATTTGTAATGACTCATTGTATTCGCTGGAGCTACCCAAGGACAGAGGATTGAGCAATTTAAATGTGAGGACAATCTCCTAAAGCCTCACTTCATTGCATGAGGCAAAGGGCACTCTCTACCACAGATCCCTCTGATGTCAAGTTCGGAGGTCACTAAAGGTCACCAGTAATTGGTCACTGATGAATTAGGTGTTTTCAGACGGGCACAGACACAGCTAATCAGCATGTAATCCGTGTGTGTTTGCTCAATGAAGCAATCTAATTTTCTGACTGAGCAATGGTGGAATAAGATGTTGCTCCTGACTTTGATGCCATGTAAATTAGCACCTGCATTGCTGAGTCACCAGGTGTGCAGAAAATACAATGTAAAATGACTAAGACTCATTTAAATATTGTCCAGCTATTTTTAAACATTAGAATTTTTTCCAAAAGGAACAGCTCACCGACATCTTGTATTATATTACGAGTGAGAGAAATTAATGTGTTGAATTTGATTTGAGTCAGCTAATAAGTGGTTTATTATAAGTCATACATGGAAAAAAAAACTGCTCACAGAGGAGGGAAAGCGTGTGACAGGTGAAGAAAAGTCTGTGAAGAAAAAAAAACAGAAAGTGAAGTAAACATGATTACAAAAGAGTTGGAAGAAGCAAAAATCTGTCCCTGTCCCTCTAGACTGACATTGCATATGTTTCCTAAAAGCACCCAGGACAACAAATATCTATGTATACCTGTATGCCTTCTGGTTTTCCTTCTGCTCACTTGTCACAATGGTGACAAGACTGGGCTCAGAGAGAAAGTCACAGACAGGCAGAGCGAGGGAGAGAGAGAAAGAGAGAGAATGAGACTAATAGAGAAAGAGTGAGAGATTCTACGCTGCACTGCCAGGTTTGCGCTCCATCATTTCTCCATCTCATTTGGTTTATCAGATATAGCCTGGCGGAATCACCCAACCTTGGCAGTGATTATGCTCACCTTGTCAGTCATTCTCTTAGGATGTGTCTGTGGGACCACATGAGAGTTGGAGCAATGCTAAGAGTGGCACACTGCAATAAAAGAAATAGAGCTACATACACTATTTTTGTTTACTAGTGAGGACTGATTTGCATGTTCAGGTGCAGATGCATGTCAGTAAAATAAGCTCTGCTTCATGACATCAGATTTGTAAATTAAATGTCTGCTAACTTCTTACTCGAAATGAGTTCAAATGCAGTGACGATATACGGATA
>NW_019472548.1:0-1723 GCF_002814215.2 Seriola lalandi dorsalis
ATGTAATTATTATTGTTTATTTATTAATAACTTTTTATAATAATAATATATCAACAATGAGCTAATGGACACAGGAATTTCCCCTATAGGATAAATAAAGTATCTATCTATCTATCTATTGTTATTCAAAATCTCTACTCAGAAACATTTTAACTGACTTACTTTGTTCTTTTATCTGAGAACATTTTTACAGAGTGATTTACTTCTACTGTCTTTTCACTAATAGTAATGACGCCATTCACATGTTGACGTGCTGACGTCAGTTTGGTGTCTCATCTCTAGTCAGTTTCTGTTACTGGTAGAGTTTATTGCTGCTTTGTCTGAACACAGTTAATGTTGCTGTTTTCTTCATCACAGTGTCTAACTACCTGCTGTACATTCAAACTTAAACTAGTTTTGCTCCAGCACTCATAGCTCTCTGCTACTTTTAGCTACTTACACTAACTCAGCAGTTGTTTACATGCTGTTCAGATCTGCTAGTTACTTTAGCTTGGCAGTTAGCACTAGCTTCTCTCTCTCTCCCTCTCTCTCGCTCAGTGTAATGTTGTTGTAACTTTGTTGGATTAACCCTCAAAATAAAAAGCTCAACATGGTAAAATGGAATTATTGGCTCTGTTGTACAAAAATTACTGCCAAACACAGAAGAACAGACACTTTAAAAATAAGACTCCAAGGTAGGTACGGCGTAAAAGGTCATAAAAGTTCGATCTTAGAAGCTATTGTCTATATGGGGATATAGTGGTATAGCTTTCTTGCAGATCAACTTCTCTTAGGGCATGTACATGCGTGTATACATGTCTTGCTATGGTTGTAGTAAATTTGGGTTTGAAACCATCAGTGTGAGGTTATTTAGGCCAGTCGAGACAGCTACAAAAGGCTTTGTGAGGGTGGTCAGTGTCAGGTGTTGATGTGCTGATATTATGCACCGTTTTATATTAAATGGCAGGAGTTTGAGAGGTTCGCTGACCACTTTCTCCCATAGATTTGTATGAGCTATGTGTCTTCAACAGCCAGACTCTCTCTCATACACACAAACACACACACACACAAACGGACACAAAGAAAGGTAGACAGACTGACAGGCAGATAGACACAGTTTCATTCAGAAAACATTTGGCTGTTAATTTCAGTCTAACTGACTCCACATTACATATATTCTAATTGGTGGATTACCTTTGGAGCTCATTCTGATTGGTGAATTAGCTTACCCAGTGTTTTCCAGGTGCTACCTTTTTCAGAGATAAAGAAATGTAGGCAGCCAGACGGACGAACAGCATTGTCACCATTGCAACCTCTGCATGCAGGGAGGGGATACACAGCTAGGTCAAATTACCTGATTAGAGACTCCTTTGATATCTGGTGTTTATCATCCACTTTACTGACATTTTTATCAAAATCCCACTACAGACTGCTCCAACACTAAATACTGAAACTGATTTACACACCCCTAACTGTTTTCACTGGAAATATGTCTCAGTCCATTTGTAATCAGGAAGCATTTGGCAGTCAATTTCAGTTTGTCATTCTAACTGACACAGAAACACACATAAATACAGAGAAGCAGAGAGGTACACAGACAGGCAGATAGAGAGAGACATGCACACAAACACACACGGACAGAAAGCTCTTTACAAATTAGTACTCATAGAGGGAGATACCAGTTCAGACTGGGCAGAACAACAGTAAATACAGCAGCAGACATATTGAATGAACTTGCTCCACT
>NW_019472549.1:0-1722 GCF_002814215.2 Seriola lalandi dorsalis
TACATACGGTACACTTTTCACTACACTCGCTGACCTCCTCTTCAGAAAGGCGAAGGTGTAACCAAAATATAATGCTGAGAACATTTTGCACTGACAGTGGCATTTTATGGCTGGAAACATCCACTGCACACAGTTTACATGGTCAAGGTCTAAGATGCTCAGAAAGCATAATTTTGCTTACTGGACAAACTCTGATACTCCTTTCTAATATAGGAGCATACAGTATTTTGTATATATTGTATATTTGTAACTATTGACTTTATTGAAGAATGCTTAATGGATCAGTAATACACACAACACATGGGTTGCCAGGCTGTGAAAACTCCCTTTGCGAACATCCTCCTCTAGTGTAACAGTTTGAGTAGGCTAGCTCTTTGTAAATTATACTTAACTAAAAAATTTGGTGCCCAAAGTTTCACTCTTCTTCGTAAAACATTAATTTGTCAATATTGTCTCTAAAACCTATGAATGAGCTTATGAATTCATGCTTGCTTGCCAATAATCAAAAACCTGCTTTTTGTACAAAGCATCATTTCAAAACTGTAGATCAGTGAAAGGTTGTAAGTTTTAGTGTGTAGTGTTACCCTCTTTGCCTTAGTTTGCCTGACTGAAGGAGTAGCTTCAGGGAAATGACTTTGCCTCATTGAAATGAAAGCAAAAATGCAAACTAAGCCTATAGCAAATGAGCAGCATAGCCGGCAGTTGTAGACATGTAGATCACGACATGGAAAAAGCCAGAATTGGCGAGAATTACATTTTCAGCAGGGGATTTTCCTGATATGAGCAGGTGAGAATTTGCATTGACGATGAAAAGGAAAGACACCACCTGGGAAGAGTCTTGCAACATAACTAGGGACACACAACTTTAACACTGACTATTTGCTTGTGACTTTGGTGCTCTTCGGGTGGTTCCCCTTCCCACATAGAAAAAAAAAGTTTAGTGTAAAAAACTTTCTGCAAAAGCAATTTTGAAAGCGTATTATCATTATTAGAAATAAGACTTAAATATAATGACTGCAATCTAGATTTTGTGGTAAAAAGCAGAAGAAAAACTCTTAAAATAAAATGAATTATCAATATGTACACTCTGAACATATGATCAGGAAGCTGACGGGTCAATTCTGTGGAGGCTTATCAAATACTTCTGCTGAAAACACGCACGTTTTGTGCAGCTAGACTCATACTCAAAAAATAAAAATATCAGTGCAGTGAATTGCACGGTGACTGTGGGTTTTAATATTCTGTATTGGAAAAAAAAAGTTGGATGCTTTACCACCACAAGCACCACAGACAGCCATACAAAGAGTTATTGAAACCCATACATGCACAGAAAAAAAAACAAACATATCTGTTTGTTGCTTGTTTAAATATGCTACCATGGTGACAGAAGTTGTGAAAGTCACTCAGCAGCAACATCATACTTGTACAGGAAGATCACGTGTGACATATTGCATCTTTCTGATAGCTGAGCTTCCTGCACTGAACTGTTAAGTCCTCCAACTTAGAAAAGAGGTGAAAAGAGAAACAAACATCTAATGTGCAGTCACAACTAATACACAGTTTTTGAACAACCAGAAGTAACTACCATGCTATTTCAGTTCACAGCTTCCACCAACTGTAAGACTAAAATTAAAAGAGGAAATCATTCTCGGATACTAAAAAAACACTTTATAATGTTGATTTTTTTTTAAGCTGTAGTTGAAGAACCTTTTTTTGGACTCA
>NW_019472550.1:0-1722 GCF_002814215.2 Seriola lalandi dorsalis
AGTTAAAAATCACGCACTCTTTACACAACTGTGGAACAGGCAGTGACAAAGTTATTACAGATGATTTTTTATAATAAAATTATATTGAACAGGCAAGTAGATTAGATTTGACAAAAATGTAAAACAAAAAAAAAGAAATTAGGAAAGGAAAGTAAATCTAGTCCTTCTGAAATGTGATATTGATGGAGAGAGCCAGCCATCCTGACTTATCTGTGATCAGAGGATGGAAGTTGCTTTATTGATTACTTCAGGTCTCTAAGAGGTGATGCAATTATGTAGAACTATCCATTGTACCAGATAGGCTTCTGAATTACTGTGTTGTTTTGTCTCTGTTTGTCTGCTGTTTGACTCAGTTTTGTTGAGTCTTACAGTGTATGTGGACGCCAGATGTTATGTGTTGTGCCTGTGCGTGTTGTTATAGTAGCTAATGAGGATGTAAATAAACAAACAAAAAAATAAACATATACCTGCTATCTAAATGAATAGAATCAATGGCATTGAACAGATGTATTTGCTTACTAGCTGTGCAAATACACTTCCTGTATAACCTCAATGTCAGTGCTTTACATAACTTTCATTCACACTTCATACTTTGACAGTTTTGACAAAGTTGACAATGTTTCTTTGTGCCATCCCTTGTTCCTCAGGGCACCTCAGGCAATGATGGACCTCCTGGCCCGCCAGGAGAGAGGGTTAGTATCACATATTCTTTGATCAATGCCTCCTGAAATGTTGAAGTTTTGTGCACTGAGTGACAGCAAAAGTACATCAGGTACATTGTACTTGAATCTTATCTCAAAGAGATTACAGCTATTTGTCACATCAGACTCAAAAGGTGGATAAAGCCTGTGCTCCAGCTGCTGACTCCATTGGCTAACTGATTTTATACCTAATTGTGTTGCTAAAATCCTAAACATCTATAATGAAAAGTTAATGAAAGTTATTTCTCAATTACAATGGTAAGAAAGCTAAATTTGCCAACTAAAATCCAATTAAATTCCAATTCCAAGTTAAAGCTATGTTGTGTTTCTCATCTCTCCTCTCTGCTCACTCCATTAATTTTCTTTTCATTTAAGGGACCTCAAGGGCCACAGGGACCTGTCGGTTTCCCTGGACCCAAAGGACCAAATGTAAGTAGCTGCTGTCAAACAAGTCCATGTTGACAATTTTCACAGAAGCTTTTCAAATATTAATACACACTTACAACCTGATGTCTTGATTTTTTATGAACCATCTACCTTTTTCACCCCCAGGGCCCACCAGGAAAAGATGGGCTGCCTGGTCATCCCGGACAGAGGGGAGAGACGGTGAGTGGGTAGTTTCATCTGTGAATGGATTGTGTTGAGCCATTTGACCCTGAACGTCACGCATCAGCGCCCACTCTCTCCCAACTCAGCCTTTTGCCCTCTTGGATAGGTTACACAAAAAGTAAAGCATGGATGAAGAGAACTGAAATAGCATTCAAAATGTGTTTGTAGGGTGAAAGTGAAGCAGAAGCAATAGAAAATGTTAATATATAATCACTGCAGTACAGCTGAGTTGATGTAGTGTATTGTCACGACAGCTGATGCTCACTGATCACGATACCACCAGTCATCAGGGCCTCACCCTATATAGGGTTCTATACTGATGCCATAACAGTAGATACTGTAATGTTATGTATGTTGCACATGTTTTTCATGCAACATTTTCTTTGATTACATGTCCAAAACTTGGAACTGA
>NW_019472551.1:0-1722 GCF_002814215.2 Seriola lalandi dorsalis
GATCACTCAGTGATTGAGATCAGCACGATCCAACCTGATGTCCCCATACCAGAGGCCTCTCTCAACACAGAGGCCATGTTTGCTGAGGGAAAGACTGAGGAAACCATTCTTGATGCTGACATCACCGCAACGATGACCTCTGACCTCACCGACACTCCAACAGAATCAACCGATTGGTCGACACCCTCACCCACTGGGCTTCATTCAACAACACCATTCCCAGATTATTTTTTTAACGTGGATGAGATGGAGACTTCTTTTGCTGTAGAGGGACCTCCTCCTACTCAGCCACCCCAACAGGACTCCACATCCAGCCCATTAGACAGCACTAGTATTATTGATGGAACAACAGTCGTTCCCTTGGATACCACCTTTATGTTTAACACCCAACCCGGCAAAGAGGTGAGCCACCAGACAGGACGACCAGAGACAACACAAACCACACCGCAAACGCAGGATGCAGAAACACCAGCCGTCGTCTCCATGGAAAAGACCACACCCGCACCTGCGACGTCCGCCGGCATCCCGATCGACAGTGGAACCTCAACGGAAGATGTGACATCATTAATGAGTGTTTTTGATGAGTCCACCACTCGGATGCCGGAGCACAGCGGTGACACCCAGACAGAGGAGGACGCAGCGCCAGATGTTGACAGAGAGTTTTTTACATCCGCTCCCATGGCTTCAGCTGTGGCCGACACGACCACCACTCCAGGCACAGCGGCCGCTGCTGAGTCCATCCAAGTGACCACTGTCATGCAGATGCAGAATGTGTCAGGTAAGACAGACCACTTATACCTTATTCAAATATAATGTAATTCATATTTTTTTATGCAAATAGGAAATGCCATCGCTTCATCCTTATTTGGCCGCAATGATGAAAAGAAAGAGTGATGTCACAATAACTAAGCTATGTGGCATATTGCTTCCCAGGGTTGTTTCATCTGATATATAATGAAATTGTTGCTGTACAGTAGCTGGGAGTTGGGGGAGGCTGTGCTGTCCAGGGTGCTGAAGGGGAGAGAAGGTCTGATTGTGACCGCTGGTGAGAATGTATAGAGGTTGGAGGAAACTGAGGTAAAGCAAACACGGCATAAGCAATGTATAGGACCTCTGCTGTTGAGCAGTTAGATGTTTTTATTTCATCTACAACCATCTCAAATTAAAATATTGTCCTTGTTTCCTGTAAGATTTTACTAATATTCCTAAAGCATTTAGACTTTTGAAGTTTAGTAAAGGTTCAGTCACTTGCACTGCAAATATAATATTTAGTGGTAATTGTAATCTGCATATACACAAGCAGTTACAGCACACTGCTACTCATGCTTGTTCCTTCCCCATGCAACTAAATTGGGGAGTTTTGTTTTTCCGGTTCCCTCGGTCTCATGTCGATGTGTATTCTCAGTGTGAAATTCTGCTGGAAGACTGTTTACGCTTTCTCAGTCCAGATGAGCAGATGTCCTGATAATTATTCTGACACAGTGAAGATGGGAAAGATAGAGAGAGAGAGAAAGAGAAAAAAAAGATATGAGGAGACAGCAGTAGGGAGAGATTAGGGTCAGGATCACAAGCTTTAAAACTAAAATTGCTATAACCTTTGCATGAATACTTAGTATCAAATTTTCTTCTTAAAAATAAAAAAAATAAATATGCAATCATAAATCAGTTTTCATGTTATGAATAATTATCTCTTACAGTTTTACAATCTACTTGTGCATTTTC
>NW_019472552.1:0-1720 GCF_002814215.2 Seriola lalandi dorsalis
GTTTTTGACAATGAATTAGAAGAAATTATTAGCTATACTTGGACTGCAACAAATCTACTGCACTTCTGATATCATTTAGTTTCTTTTTCACTGGCTTTTCAAGTAGCTAAGCTTCATTTTATAAAAATTAACAGGATTACATTGATAACTACCATGTAATTAAGACAGATAACTCTTGATGTGGTCCTTTTTTTAATCTCACACCACAGCTATTCATTGGTTCTACAACACAGCCATTTGGTTATCCATTAATGTACTAATAATTATTTTTGCTCTATATGCTAGTCAAGACATGTTTCCTAGGAAACACACAAAGTTTATGCCACAGGTGGAAGGCAGCTAAGTACATTTACTCAAGCACAGCGCTTATGTGCAATTTTGAAATACTTCTCCTTTACTTTTATTTCCATTTAATGTTACATTAATCATCTAAAACATACTCCTTTCACACTTCATTTGTTTTATAGCTGTAGTTACTAGTTAAATGTATATGTATTAATGTAGAAATATGTAGAAAAAACTATGTCATAAAATACAACACATTGTTAAAGATCATAATGTCATATATTAATGAATCCGTCACAGGGACAAAAGGAGTCATTTTACTTTGAAATTTGTTTGGTATTTCATGCAGGACCTTTACTTATAATTGAGTATTCTTACCTTTGGCAATTATACTTAAGTAAAGGATCTAAATACTTCTTACATCACTGGATAATACTTACTTACTGGTTCAGGTTTTGGTTGTGTCATCACAGGTGAATGTCCCTGAACTAAACATGATGTTTGTTTTTCCAGTGTAAATCAGGATGAATGACAAAATACTTGAGATGTAATTAACTGTGTGGAGATACATGAGATGCAATGTGGTAATTGGTTCCATCTAAATCCAATCACCAGAGACACACAAAAAAAAATAACGAAATAACATAACAATAGCAGCTGTTCATGTGTTTGCAACCGCTCAAGTCCTGTGTTTAATTTCCACCTACTGCAAAATAAACCTTTCAACCAATGACTGATGTTCTCTGTTGACACGACTTTACCGCCATCAGTCAATCAACTCATTCATTCCTTTCACAAAAACCAAAGCAGTGTGCTTCAGCCAACAATAGTCGGCAAACTAGAAAGGAATATGAGGCTAAATTTCACTCACTGGCTACTTACAAATCCTCCCATTTCGCTTCTGTAGATTGACTTTTTTGGCTGCGGATTTGCTTTGAAAAAGGTCCATGCAGAAAAATCTTAAACGCGGGTTTAATACAACAACAGACGTCAAATATGCAATGGTCAAACAGTCAAAGAATCAAGAAAATAAGTAAAAATTCAAAAACATTAAAGCAATCCTCAAAACTGTTACAGGCTAATGATGCTAGCAGTGCAGCACAGCTTGCAACAAAGAGCTCTTACAACCGACAAATTAAGGTATTTTGGGATGTGGCATACTGCAGCTTTACTGACATGGTTCGGCTGTGTAGGCTATTGCGTTTAAAGGCGTTTGAACAAAGTTAAATTTCATTAACGTATCATTTTGTATTGCAGTGGGGTTCCTACCTTTGTCGTTGTCTCAGATGCCGACATGTTTCCCAAACTAGCGTCGACGTAAATAACGTACTATGTCACGGGTCAAGCCCCGCCCCCCAATGTCAGTTGATTCTGAACGCCGCTGATCAGGAGTCAGCGTGCGTACACTGGTTTTATTACTATCCACGAGGAGAGG
>NW_019472553.1:0-1719 GCF_002814215.2 Seriola lalandi dorsalis
TATGTGAAAGTGTGAGTTTGCTTGGTTTAACAGGAGGTCAATTATAATGGAGTCGTGCTTAGGTTGTCACCACAAAGTGCATAATCAAGGGGTAGTGCTGGGCTAACCGCTAATCCATAGCTGTTCACTTAAGCGTGCCAGGCTTGTAGCCATGGAGTGCTATTCAATGTGTGACTATGGTCTGGATCTAAACCATGGACCTCTGGGTCTTAACACTGTTTTTGTGCGTAGGTTGGTGGTTGTGTGTCTGTGTGTGTGCGCATGTATTTAAGCATGATCCCCCATCCAGCAAAAACCAGCTGTCAGTCAGGTAGCTTATAAACACTGTATTAGCCTTCAATACAGGTGAATGTCAGTATAGGATTGTTAAAAGCCATCTTTAATCAGTAAGCCATCCTCTTGGAAGTAAGTCGGCTTTGATGATATTAGCCTCACTTACAAACCGGTCAAACCGCTCATATGAGGACTTGGATATTTATGACTTTAACAATAGAGTACTTTCTTAAAGTAGTGATATGCAGAATCCACTAACTGTCTAAAAAATATTATATGAGCACGTGAGTGGAAGTTGTGGGATAAACTGGCACAGGCTCAGTGAATGAGACGTGAGTGAAAGGAGAGTAATTGCAAGTAATGATATAAAGTGTTTAAAATTACAATCAAAATTTAATCTTTGAGAAGTAATGAACCCTATAGATTACTCAAACTCAATATTTATTAAACAAGAATTTAGGAGTGAAACAATTCCAACACAATCCATCATACATTTTAGAAATGGCTTATTATTGACCAGCACTGTAAACCATTTTTATGATGGACAACAGGGAATCTTGGGAGACTAAAAATACTTGCTATACAACCTCCCGTCATCTTTCTGAAACAAACAACTATTATTTTCTGAAGCAAGTTTAATCTTGAAACTGTGTTGCAGAATCACTAATCATTCCACTGTGCTCTCATATTTTATGTGTTCCTCCTCTAAAGTATCTGCATGATCTGCACAGAGAAGTCTCTGATCTGTTTCCATGTTCAATCTCCACCCTGCAGACTGGATTACCACTGTGAGCCTACAGCCAAATCAGAGCAGCACATCTGCCCACACAGGTCCACAGCAAGGTCTAGTACCCAGTAGCATAGTGCCAAATTGCCAACTGTGATACACAACTTTCTGCTTCTTACAGCCTGGGACATAACTTAAATCAACTCCAACTGAAAACCTACATGTTTTAGTGTCATTCTATTTTGGGAGAAATCTGGACCGTCAGCCTCGGCTCAACATCTTACTGATGTGTATCATGCCTCCCCTTAAATTCTTACATAAATACAGTCTAAATGGGTCAGAACCCTGCTGGAGATAAGCCATGAACAGCTTGAACTGGGAAAGGAAAAGAGAAACTATTCACAGACCCAACAACCCGATAGTCCCAGAGAATATAAAACGAATGAGAATATAAAGAAAGCACTTGAGACTTTTTCAGTCCAAAAACAAATGAAATTGAGCAACTGCTACATGATGTTTGAATACTGGACAGTTGTGCAAGAAGCACTTGAGACCGGCTTTCCAAGGTCATTTTCCCACCACTGTGTGTATGTGGATGGACATCCGTGTGTGTGTGTGTGTGTGTGTGTGTGTGCGCGCATGTGCACAGATGTGGCAAAGCTCTTCCAAGTGTGTGTGCTTGTGTGTGGCAAACTGCCTGTGGTGATGTTCGGGGGAAA
>NW_019472554.1:0-1718 GCF_002814215.2 Seriola lalandi dorsalis
GCTGACCAAATGCTGAAAGATGTCCTTGAGGGAGAGCGTCTCACTGCAGCTCTCACACAAATAGAAAGATGTCTCAGATGTCCCTTTACACTCCCACACGCAGCCCAGACCTGATGAGGACGCAATATCTTTAACATTTTGTATGCTTCAGTGAAATGACATGAAATAATAGGAGATTGTTGTGCAAGGATGGACACACCCACCTACTGGTTCCAGTCCCTTCACGCTTAAGTACTTGGACAAATTACTTGTCCCCTGAGTTCTTTCCCCTGTGACACCAAGTCAAAATAACAAATTAGTATGTTAAATGACAAAAGCCACCAATTTATACAGTGTAGGCTAAATGCATAATACTTACCCCGTGAAATTTTTGGGAGTGCCTGTGACGCGCTGTGCTGCGCAGGTCCTGGACTGCATCCTGGGTGTTTCGGTACAAGTTCTGCATTGAGACTGGATCTTGATTGGTTCTGCTGTTCTGTATTCACCGGAGCTGTAGAAGAGAAAGGGTCTGGGCTGGAGGATATTACAGGTGATGTCTTCTCTGTGTCTTGTATCTCAGAGTCACTTCTCTCTTGCTGCTGTCTGTTCTCAGGAGTCTCTTGGCATGTATGATGGGTTTGAGCGAAGGTGCCTATAGTTTCTGAGTCAGTGGCAAGGGGATATGCACAACCATGGACTGCTGGGAGGTAAGGAAGAGGGAGATAGATTGCGGACATGACACAGATGTAAGAGACAAATGTACAAACAATAACAGAATCGCAAAATCATTTTATATTTAACTTTATGTGAAGTGGAATCTGCAATTAATTAATTCTACAAATTAACAAAACAGAGAGCAAAAAATGATAGCGGCTAAAAAATATTAATGCTGCAAGAGTTGAAAGAAAAGGCTTGGTATTTACCAGGACTCTGAATTGCAGGTGTGACTTCAACATGAGCCTGGGCCTCCACATCTGGCTCAATCCTTTCCTGTTTGATAGTGACTGAATAGAGCAGAAATCATTTAATAGTCCATCTATAAATGCGTACATTAGGCAGTTTGATTTTCTGAGAATGTGTAATGACAAACACAGATACATTATACCTGCTATGTGTGCATCTTGAATGCTGGGAGCTGGAATGGGGTCTGGATCATTTTTGAAGCTCACACATGTCTGAAGCTGGTCTGGTACCAGGTCAGTAGCTTCTTGGCCTTTATCAGTCCAGTTCTGAGCTCTGTCTGACTGACCCGCTTTCTCTTTCAAGTTGGATTTCATTTCTGAATTAAGAGCAGTAATTTATTCAACAGTGTGCAATTTCAGAACAAATATCAATAAGTCAGTAAGATTTTTTTCCAGACCAAAGAAGCATTTGCATTTTTGTTCTTACCTGGCATATGGCCCAATAGTGTCTGGAGCTCATGTTTACTCTCCTGGTTTGGTTTGTTGTTAGTAGAAAGTCCTGACATTTCATTCTGTGGCATGTGCATCCCTGAGAGACAGAAATTGCATAAATTGGTCTAATATAGTCCAGATCTGTGCGTCTCATTCACAGCACATCAAATTACATCGCAATGAGTTTTTGAAGTCGTCAAAAATAAAGACTCAGAAAAAAAGTACTCAATTACGTTGTAAATATGTCCAAAGACAACAATATACCCTCATGAATGTAAGTACAAAATTATAAGTTCCGATGTATTTGCACGTGGGTGAAAAACACAGATAAATTTCAAACTTGAT
>NW_019472555.1:0-1721 GCF_002814215.2 Seriola lalandi dorsalis
AGACGAGAAGTCTCATGTCTGCATAGTAAATATAAAGCCAGAGTGAGAGTGGTATCGATCTTCTCATCGAACTCTCACCAAGGTTCCTGTATTGCTTCAAACAATGATACAAAGGTCCAGAGTCACAAACACTCAATTTAGTCATTATTAAAACACTAATGATAAGTGCATCATTAAATTCATGCCATCATGAAAGATATTAAAACTCCATAAGTAAGGAACTAAATGGATCTCCCCTGGGTTATTTTTCTTAATACCCAGCCCTCCCTTGGGCTGAAATTAAACAAAAGCATTAATCTCTCATAAATACTGTAGCTACAGAAACAGAAGCCGCATGCTGTGCCTTGATAGCTGAGAGAAAGTTTTCCTTCAACTGAGCCGCGCTGGCCTGAAAAGTACAAAATATAAAGGAGTACTCTAGAGGAAAAATAACAGAAAGAAGTCAGTAACTTTCCATTATTGTTTATTTACCAGCAGCAGGTCAATGGACTGGGCCAAAGTGTTTTCAGCTCTAAGGCTTATAAAATAATTATTATGTGTGTCAAATACTATATATTCTTGTATAAAGAGTGAAACTGACATAAATTTTTCAAGGCAAGCAAATCTTGCGTAACCCTGCACTGATCCAGAGAGCACTTTCAAAGGGAAACAATTACAATTTAAACCTACATTAACTGGAAAAAAAGCTGTAACCACAACTGTGACATCACAGAGACATCTTTGAAAAATACCAAGTTGCTATGGCGAACTTGTTAGCTGTTAACGATCAGTTGCTTACTCCCTAAGAATTAATTTGGAGTGTGAGTGTGTTCAATCTCCTTTTAGCTCTGTTTTGGTCTCCATCAGTTCATGAGGGCAAGTGTTTCTTTAGCTGCTAAAAGCTCCACTATGTTTACCTGCCTGCGCTAGCTTAGCCTGTCTCCTGTTTGGTGCTGTATGGGATTATTCTCTGATGTATTATATGTCAGAAAATAACTGTTGTGTATCTGAAGTACCATGTTCATGCTCCTATCACCCAAGTCAGACGATGATGTCACACTTAATGGATCTGAGAGCTGAGATGGGTTGGTATCTTAAAATGGCACAAGCATTCTTCTCCTCGGGCACTTCTTTTCCAAGCAGCAGCACGTTACTCTCTCTCCTTTTAAGCAGTCAGTGTTCACTCCATCATTCAAGATCATCTTTTCAGAGCCAAACATTTTCCAGCCAAGACAGTTACACAGCCAGGCAGAGAAATAGACTTAACATCCTTCAAGCTTACAAGTGTCCATCATTGGGTATTGTTCACTGTACAAGTATGAGCATATTTAGCACAAGAGGAGAAGCTGCAGTGTAAAAGAGACAGAAAACAGAAACCTTGTTATTGTACAAAGCAAACGTCATCATGGTTCATTTAAATTAAAAAATGATGTCTTGACACTGTATCAGTAAGGACAAACAATCAAGGTTTTCAAGCTCTACTTTACTTCCTCTGTCCACTGTATAAAAAGCAAAGCTGTGTATCCATTCTGCTTTCTTTGATAAAAGACTCTTTCAATATACATATTGCTCTGGGTCTGTCTATCAGGTATTTTAAAGCTGATAGGAGAAACTGTATGTTGTTTAATCAGTATTCCTCAAATTTAAATGTATTTAAGTGGCATCACCATATTTACACAAATGAAAATGAAGTCAAAGTAAATTAAATAGTTTTAATTCAAAACATCATAGGGCTATTGCAT
>NW_019472556.1:0-1721 GCF_002814215.2 Seriola lalandi dorsalis
AAGGCCCCCCGACTCACTGAGATGCATGGGCCATTCCAGGGGCTGGCAGTCAAACCTCAATGATTCTCTTGGTACAAATCAAAGCGTGTCCATGCTGCAGGAGAAACCAGCTGCATGCTACAACCAGGCTAGCTTGGGATCCTTAAAGTGCTGTACTCTACAAAAACTGATTCCAAAGTAAACTAAACTACATAACAAAACCAAGAAGTCTGAGTCCCAAACACAGAACGATTTACACTACTGTTGGGCTTTTCTAACAAACTTTCAGACTAACTCGTGCATACATAGAAGATGCCTTGGTATTCAAATGTATCACTTCTCATACCGAGTCAAAAAATGACGCACTTGAAAGACACACTTTTGTGCATGTGTCTGTGAGACAGTGTATGACGAGCTATCCCTTCACCTCACCTTGCAGCACATTACCCAACATGGCTGTGACTTGAGGGTCACTGGGTTTGTGTGTGATCTTCTGTGCTGACTGAGTCCTGAGAATTGCACACGGAGCTCACATGAACACACACACCTCCTGGTTCTAACCTGACAAATTGCAGGATGAGCAGAGAGGTCTTCGTTCCTGAAAATAACTTCCCCTCAGATGGGTATGAAGGAGCAGGAAGGTGCAGCGCAGTTGCCACCAGACTGAGCCAGAGAGAGAGAGAGAGCACGCTCACAGGCCTCACTGGGCAGGATGGGAGCATGTGCTGTTTACACTTTCAGCTATCACATCCTCTAGATACAAATGTATATTAATCCAATGATGTGTGTGCAAATTGGTTGGTTCAGTGATGGGCAGCAGCAGGGCGAAAAGAGCTGCCAGCTTCGACAAAAACACTGGCAAAGACATGGCTGTGGAAATTTATGATGAGAGAGCTGCCTGAGGTTTTACAGTTAAGCTGCAGCCATGAGGCAAGCAAGTGTGTGTGTGTGTGTGTGTGTGTGTGTGTGACAGAGAGAGTACAGAGATGAATCATCCTCATTTTTGCATGGCTACAAATTACTCCCCTGCAAATTTTTTCTTGCTGCCAGGTGACTCTGCAGTCAGATGATAGACTTCAACCACATGCAAGACTGATAAACAGAGTCTGAGTGGAAGAGAGTGAGTGGTGAGTGTGTGAGGCAGAGGTTGCGGATGTTGGTTGGGGAGGATATGCAGTAAAAAAAATAATAATAAAATAAATTTAAAAAAGGCTGCAACTTTCGGTCAGCCTCAAATTATGGACAGGGTGTCTAATCCCAAGTACATCATTGAATGATCTATGAACTACAACAACCAACAACTAGATCCTGTATGCAGCCAGAGATCCAGGCCATCCAATAATTGCACAGGGAGATAAACAGACAAAGAAAATAAAAAATCAACGCACATACTCAACACTGCGCACCAGATTGCGGATTTCACAACTGTGACAGAATTTCCTCACTAAGAGCAAGAATTTCCTTTGTTCCTCCCTTTCACACTCCATGAGTTATTATACTGATCCTACAAATACATCATCTATATGAAGCCAGAAGCTTAATATTAAAGCTTATAGATAAGAGTCTTGATAAAAAGCTTTTTTTATTTGTTTGCTTCCGCAGTATGTCAGCGTTTATGTTCCAGCAGAAGTTTCTTATGGTTTAAACATTTTATGAATTACAAAGCAGGTGCATTTTTGTGTGGACACATGAGATGTTTCAAACCATTTCCCAAAAGCTTCAGTACTAGAATGAGGAACTTT